>NW_022196910.1:29525025-29527783 GCF_008632895.1 Mastomys coucha | reverse complement strand
AAAAAAAAAAAAAAATAGGTTAAAAAAAAAAAAGCATGAGTAGGTCTCACTTTTTAATGTAAATATTGAGTAGAGGGCATGTGACAGAAATTTTTAAAAATGTTAAGGATAAAAGTATTTAGAATTAGTTTAAATATAATTTTCTTTCCTTTCAAAAGTAGCCACAGCCAAATCTATCCCTTAGAAATGGAAGTTAATGTTGAAATATGAATTGGAATCATGGGTTATTCATATAGTTGACATAAAATTTAGTTTTCTAGTTTTCTGAATATGCAAATTAATAGATAATAAGTTTACTCATGGAATATTTAAGTTTTAGCAAGCTTTAAAGCTAGGGCAAATCTCAGCAGTGTATAATGCTGAGGTATTTTCAGGTTAACTTTAAATATTCCAAGGTCCTCTCCATAAAACATAAGCCTCAGATGATACCCCCAATGCATTAAGAACCACATTGTTCTTTGGCTTTGGATCAACTTGCATTTTAATGCCCCCAGAAATTTGCAACAGCTGTGGTCCAGATACATATCCAACATAAAAAGCTTACCACAAAATCTATTTGACTTTAAATAAGCACAATGGGTCAATAATTTTCTGATATAATATTTCTTACAACATCTGAATCTTCCTACTTAATTATCTCAATGCTCTGAATGTTTTCTAAAGTAGTGCACATTTTAAAACTATTTTACTGCTGAGAATATCACTTGGAGCACATAAACCAAATTAAATACTATTTGACTCAGAATCATAATGGCTATTGTGAAGACACACACACATACACACACACACATACACACACACACACACACACACACACAGAGATACCCTTTAAACTTGAGTCTCTTTTTACTTGATTTTTGAGTTTTTCTGTGACAGAAATAAGGCTAAATATCTTCTTGAATGATATTAATAAATAGCTGGTCAGTTTCATAATGTCATTTAGGATGTATGTCAGCTTACAAGAATTGTTCTATCCCATGATGATATAATGAATAGTTTTTGGAAATCAGGCTTTTGATAACATGTATCAAATTTATGATTCTTTATATATTAGATTGAAAGGAGACACCATACCTAAGATTCTCAACATATATCTGCTGTGTATTAATTACACAACTAAGTTTTTTAGAATATAATTTTCACAAAATCACATTTTCATAATTTTCTAGGCAAATGTTTGATATTTTAGAGACCTTTCAATTAAAGTTGAAATATAAAATATATAAGTAAAATACAAATGCTGAATATTATGAATAACCCAACAAAGACCTAAGAGAAAAAATGGCTAGCAAATTAAACAAGAATTAGACATTGATAGAGATTTTTGTTTGTTTTGACATTGTAAATTTTAATCTAAAAATCATTCGTAATTATTTAAACCTATACAGAAGGTAAACTTCCAAAGATAAACTAGGCTACTAATACTTTGGCTCTACATGTGATATTTTATAGCAAAGATTAGAATTGTGTTTCAGTCAAAAAAGAAGTAAAATAACATAGAATGGCTTCTGAATGTAATTAAGGATACTCATTAATCTAGGAAAAATTTCTTGGGCATTCCACCATTTCTTATTCAAATGTCTTCTCCTTCCCAATTATTTACCTTTTAGTTAGCATAAATATAGACTGAATTCAGATTTTATTTTATTTTATTTTGGTTTTTCGAGACAGGGTTTCTCAGTATAGACTTAGTTGTCTGGGAACTCTCTTTGTAGTCCAGGCTGGCCTCGAACTTAGAAATCCACCTGCCTCTGCTTCCTAAATGCTGGGATTAAAGGCATGTGTCACCACTGCCTGGCTACATTTTTTTTTTAAGTTGGCAGACATAATGCTTATGTCAAAAACATTGTTACACTGAGAAGTTCTAGATAGCTGTCTTGGCCACTAAAGATAAAAGAAAAATCACTCTATTTCCAAATGTACTCATAGATTATCAAAAAGAATATCATTAACAGTATATTTTGAAAATGTGTCACTTTTAATCTTGGTAATCTTTAAATTGGTGTTGCATAAAAATCATAGAAGACCAATAACCCTGTTTGTCAGAATACTGAGTTACATTAATTAACTGACTAACAAACAGCCTTGGACTGAACCAAAATTAAACCTTTAAAAATGGACTTTTCTGAGTCTTCAATTCTATTCTATTGATCTACCTGCCTGTCACTGTACCAGTACCATGCAGTTTTTATTACAATTGCTCTGTACTACCACTTGAGGTCCGAGATGGTGATTCCACCAGAGGTTCCTTTATTGTTGAGAATAGTTTTGGCTATCCTGGGTTTTATGTTATTATAGATGAATTTGCAAATTGCTACTTCTAAATCTGTGAATAATTGACTTGGAATTTTGATGGGAATTGCAGTGAATCTGTAGATTGCTTTTGGCAAGATGGCCATTTTTACTATATTAATCCTGCCAATCCAAGAGCATGGCAGATCTTTCCATCTTCTGAGATCTTCTTCAACTTCCTTTTTCAGAGACCTGAAGTTCTTGTCAAACAGTTCTTTTACTTGCTTAGTTAGAGTCACACCAAGGAATTTTATATTATTTGTGACTATTGTAAAGGGTGTTGTTTCCCTAATTTCTTTCTCAGCCTATTTATTCTTTGTGTAGAGGAAGAACACTGATTTGCTTAATTTTATATCCAGTTATATTGCTGAGGTTGTTTATCAGGTTTAGGAGCTCTTGGGTGGAATTTTTGGGGTCACTTAAGTATACTATCATATCATCAGCAAATAGTGATAATTTGACTTCT
>NW_022196910.1:29517819-29523858 GCF_008632895.1 Mastomys coucha | reverse complement strand
ACAAAGAATTCTTAACTGAGGAATACTGAATGGCTGAGAAGCACCTAAAGAAATGATCAACATCCTTAGTCATCAGGGAAGTGCAAATCAAAACAATGCTGAGATTCCACCTCACACCAGTCAGAATGGCTAAGATTAAAAACTCAGTTGCCAGGAGATGCTAGCGAGGTTGTGGAGAAAGAGGAACACTCCTTCATTCCTGGTGGGATTGCAAGCTGGTACAACCACTCTGGAAATCAGTTTGGTGGTTCCTCCCAAAATTGGACATAGTAATACCAGAGGACCCAGCTATATACCACTCCTGGGCATATACCCAGAAGATGCTCCAACATGTAATAAGGACACATGCTCCACTATGTTCATAGCAGCCTTATTTATAATAGCCAGAAACTGGAAACAACCCAGATGTCCCTCAACAGAGGAATGGATACATAAATTGTGGTACATCTATACAATGGAGTACTACTCAGCTATTAAAAACAATGAATTTATGAAATTCTTAGGGAAATGGATCAATTTGGAGAATATCATCCTAAGTGAGGTAACCCAATCACGAAAGAACACACATGGTATACACTCTCTGGTAAGTGTATATTAGCCCAAAAGATTGGAATACACAAAGTACAATCCACTAACCACAAGATACTCAAGAAAAAGGAAGACCAACGTGTGGATACATCATTCCCTCTTAAAAGGGGGAACAAAGTACTCATGGAAGGAGTTGTAGAGACTAACTATGGAGCAGAGACTGAAGGAAGAACAATCCAGAGACTGCTACACCTTGGAATCCTTCCTATATTCAATCATCAAATCCAGACACTATTGTGGATACCAGCAAGTGCTGGATAACAGAAGCCTGATATAGCTGTCTCCTGAGAGGCTCTGACAGTATCTGACTAATACAGAACTAGAGGCTCACAGCCATCCATTGAACTGAGTACAGGGTCCCCAATGAAGGAATTAGAGAAAGGACCCAACGAGCTGAAGTGTTTGCAGCCCCTTAGGACGAAAAACAATGAACTACCTAGTACCCTCAGAGCTCCCAGGGACTAAATCACCAACCAAAGATTACAAATGTTGGGACTAGTGGCTCCAGTAGCATATGTATAGCAGAGGATGGTCAAATCAGTCATCAATGGGAGGAGAGGCCCTTGGCCCTGTGAATGTTCTATGTCTCAGTGTAGGGGAATGCCAGGGTCAGTAAGCAGGAGAGGGTAGGGTGGTAAGCAGGGAGAGGGGGGAGGGAACAGGGGTTTGTTTTTGGTTTATTTTATTTTATTTTATTTTATTTTATTTTTATTTTTTTTGGAGGGGAGCCTGGGAAAGGAGATATTGTATGACATGTAAATAAAGAATACATCTAAAAATATTGACTTTTATGACCTTCATAGCTTAAAGCTTGAAAAGTAACACAAGTGGCCCTGGTACAGTAAACTAACCAAAATTTTTAATTAAGGAAAACAGATTTTTATGAAGCACAGGGGAATGGGAGGGCAGGAACAATAGAGGAGAGTGTGGCAGAGAAGGATAAGAATACATAACAGGTCTCCAAATTTGTGAAAGGACTGTATTTACAATAAAATCTGTTCCAAGAAAAAACTCAGACTTCTTTCTACCAAGATCATTTGGATTGTCTTTTCTCTAAGAGTTGGTACTTCAGCAGGACATTGTAAAACAGTTTGAAATGTACATGAACACATGTCATTTAATTGTAACACCTTATTGTGTTTCAGGTTTATAGAAAGCGTACAACAAAGAGTATGTGGTTACAGTGACAAACCAACTTTTGTGCAGTGCATTCCTGCAGCAAAGGTTTAATATATCTGATTTGTCAAAGTCAAAATTCTTGCTAATCTTTTCTGCCACTGTCTAAGTCTAGGAGTTATCACCTATTCAGTGAATTGTGTGCAGTAGGGAGATGTACAATAGGTAAAATGTTATCCACACACACATTAGAATAAAATGATCATCTGGAGCAGTTTCAAAAGAAATTAGAAAATAAGCCCTGTTTTCTAAGAAGACTTTTCAATTCTCTCACTTATGTTATGTGAAATGTAAGTAACTATGTAGTTAAAGAATGTTGTCGGACCATAGGATATTTTCTGTTTATATTAAATTGTAAGGGTTTATCTCATTGTACTACTTTAACCTATTATTATTGAAGTTGATATCTAATATTTTCTTCTTTTAACTCTCTAAGACATTATTTTTTTTATAAATTCTGTTAAGTATGAAATAAAATTACTTATGGTAAAGTATTAACAAATATCACTATATACATACAAGTTCCAATTCAAAAAATTACAAGAAGTCTCAGAAAAAGTGCACTCAGCGTGTTTTCTTTAAATTCTGTCAATATTAATGAATTTTTGAGAAAAAAACAACTAAAATGTTGACTTCCAATATAATATATCCTCTCCTATTTAATATATATGTTACTCCCACTGGGAACTCTGTTCTTGAGGCCTGCTGCTGACACTAAATACACTGTAATCTAAATTCTAGTTTTCTTTTTTGGAATGAGTCATAATAAAAGGGATAAAGGCAAAATTAAAAAGAAATTGTTGCATGTATATGAATATGTATATATATACATACAAATACACACAAATATATAGATACATGTATATGTATATATATGGAGAGAGAGAGAGAGACTATTAGCCCAATGTTTCTGTTTTCCTTGACTCAGCTTATAATGTAAGTAAAATACAATTCATATGTTTTTATATTTGATTTAGAAGTCTCATTCTCAATTTTGTGAAAGTCATAGTCATAGCTTGTGTACTTTCAGGTTCACATGCCACCTTGCTGGACTGTTTCTAAACTGGTTCTAATTGAATAAACAGAAATTTGGTACCTATGTTATCTGGAGATGCATGTATCCATTTTTATATTTTGGAAGAAAAGTAGGTAGTATCTATGCCTTAAAACTCAATATCTAGAAGCACATTTGCTACACTCTTCTATACCAAACCCAAATTCTCTCATTTGTTAAGGAAACTGTTTTGGTATTGCTTTAATGTTAGCAGAGTTATTTTCTGCCTGGGGTCTACCGATTTATTTCTCCAGAGTTCACTGATCATGTGCTATGCTGCCACAGGATGATGAGAACACATTCTAACTTACTTCTCTATAGAGCTAGGCTCTGAACTTACAGTGAAATTTCTTACTTTTCATTTTTCTGTATAAAAAGAGATGAAATTGCATAATTACAAAAAAATCTATTTAGCAGTTACTTTTCAAAATTATCCAGCACTCGCTCATGTAAGAGAGTGTGCTTGTACCTTTTCACATTCAGGAAGATCATGCACAGTTTCAGCACTGGTTTGCATTGGTTCAATAATAGAAAATGTCATTCTTTTCTTATATGATAGAAATGAATTACCTGATTGCCATATAATTTCTAAAATGTCACAGAAGGTGCAGAGCCTTCTCAATCCAATGGGATATTTAAAAGCTATTCTGTTAAATATAACAGTTTTACATTATTTCATATTAAGTTATAGAACTAGGAAAATGAGCACATTATATGTAATCCTTAACTAAAATTATTTCATCTAATCCTATAAAATTGATGTCATTATTTCCATTTTAAAGACGAAGAACTGGAAGTTAGTGGAGCTTGGTTTAATTACCCATGCTATTCACAATAATAGATGAGTGAACAGAAAAAAGAGGCACACTAAGGCTTTATGAACTTTTATACTTTTTTTCTTAACTGTGTTTCCATTAGAGAAGAGGAGAAAATCAGCACAGGGGAGGAAAGCATTGAAAAGCTGAGATGATTTCAGCCTGACACGTATCTCTAACATATCCATCAATAGAGCAGGCTCATTTGAGAAGTAGGATGAGCTCAGTGTTATCAGGGTCTTAAGATTCAGTAATCCTGTTATATTTATATATTGGTAAACTACACATGTGTCTTAGTTAGGGATACATTGCTGGGATGAAGCACCATAACAAAGGAATGTTGGGTAGGAAAGGTTTGATTGGGTTGCACTCCAGCATCACTGTCAATCATCAAAGGAAATAAGGACAGGAACTTCAAGTGGCTGAAACTCAAAGGCCAGAAATAATAGAGAAGTGTTGTTTACTCTCTTGAAATTCATGGCTTTCTCAGCTTGCTTTCTCATAAGCCCCAGGGCTGCAAAGGAGCAGCCCCACCTATCATGGGGTAGGCATTCTCCCATCAGTCAGTAATTAAGGAATTATATTCTTGTTGCATCCCAATCTTATGGAAGCATTGTCTTAATTGTATCCCTCTCAGATAAGTATAGATGTGGGAAATTAAATTTGGGTAATTAAAGTCTACATATGACTGTATTTTTACTCAACTTGACATAAAACTAAACATCAGAACCTAATAAGTAAGGAAGAGGTTAATATTGCTTATCAAATCTTCTGATTTCTGAGTATATTAATAGTACCATTCTATAAGAGAAATTTTAATATGAGAGACTTTCCAGAGATCTCTCAGACACTGAACCAGGCAGCATACACCATCTGATATGAAGTCCCCAACACGTATACAGCAGAGGACTGCCAGGTCCATCTCAGTCAGAGAAGATGCACCTAACCTTTGAAATGATGCTTTTCTGTGTGGGATTCTGAAATGATATCTGTTAACAAATTACAGTGGTTTTATTGTTACGTAATTAGAGTGATGAATTTGCCTGATATCACTAAATATTAGTATTTTCCTCACAAAGATAAGAAAATTGGGAAACGATATTTTACCAGGATCATGTCTGAGGCTTGGGTTAAGATAGACCCGTATAGTGGACTTGATACTCAGGCAGAAAGGAAAGGTAGAATGTGGACACAAGGTAATATTAGTACTATTGTTTTGGCTAGCAAAAGTCAAGGTGTGAGAGTCTAAAATCTGGAAAGATTCTATAGCAGCAGACTCATAATGTGACTCAGTGTTATGCTTGAAATTTTCTGCTATCTTCTAAAATATAGTGTGAGTATGCCTTTTTGCCTGTATATGTATACATATATGTGCATGTGTATGTGCTGTTTACATGATTTAACAACTGGGATTTCTAAAAGTCAATATAATGAAGATAATATGTGACTTTTGTCCTGGAAGAATTTATTTTGTATAAAAGTAAAGTCATATTAGTAAAGATAGAGCCTTACAAAGTCAATATATTTTATTCTGGTTAGATGTTGCATGCATTGAGATTTCAGAAACACAGACTCTTAAAGCAGTTTTTAATATTGAATTTGATAATTTGGAGAGTTAACAATGTAACTAGTAAAATTTTTAGAACCTTTTATTTCAGATTTTAATTCTGAGCAAAACAATTTCTTGTGGCTTTTCCCAGTATAACATACATGTCAAAAGCATAAAAATGGTTTGTATTGAATGAGTGCATGCTAATTTTTAATTATTTCTTTTCAAATATTGCATAACATGGTTTGATCATCTATATTCTCACTTTCTAAATCTTCCCAGTTTCAGTGCCCTTCCATACCACTCAACTTGATGTTATTAGTATTATTTTTTAATTAATTCAAGATCAATATTTGGCCCTGAAGTTACCTCAAATATGTGGTTTTTCTGTGGAGTACAGTTGACTTAACATGGTATAAAATCTTAGAAAATCCAACAGTTATCAATAGCTCGAGGCTTGAAGCATGAGAGTGTGTGTATGATCTAAATGAAATTTAAGGGCACAGTGGCTTGAAATTCATCAAGCTCATGAGTTAAAGGTAGATATAGTTTGTTGAATTAGAACATTGACTTCTCATTGTACCAAGTACAAATTTTGATACTCCCTTGCTTTAGGAGCTTTCTTATCTCTGCCTTTAACTAAACCCAACTTCAATGTAAAATAATTTAAGCCTATTTGTTAAGTGCTTAATAAATTTGTGTAAATATTTTGTGTTCATTTTTTTTAAAATTCAGGTACTTTTTACTTTTTAAAATAGTGAAGAAGTTAAATGGGCAGTAAGTTTTTTTTTCACTCTTAGTTTATTTACTTACTTTTATTTTTTTTCTTTTAGATATTTTCTTTATTTACATGTAAA
>NW_022196910.1:29476031-29517809 GCF_008632895.1 Mastomys coucha | reverse complement strand
GTGGATCAGGGACCTCCACATCAAAGCAGAAACATTGAAACTAATGGAAGAGAAAATTGGGAAGAATCTCGAGCAAATAGGCACAGGGGAAAACTTCATGAAGAGAACGCCAATAGCTTCTGCTCTAAGATCAAGAATTGACAAATGGGACCTCATAAAGTTGCAAAGCTTCTATAGGGCAGTAAGTTTTTATAAAAGGTGAGTGACTATAATATTTATTAGAGATATACAAGTCATTAAAATTATCTTTTAGAAGCTAGGAAAAATACTCTGTGTATAAATTGCAAAAGGGTTATATTCAAACTAGATGGACACATAAATATGGATGGAACCTAGTACCCAATCCAAATGAAATTGCAATATTCAAGTTTATTTTCATTTGACAGATTAGATTTATCTTCAAATGCAGCTTTTGGTTCTTTTAAAATTTACATCAGTGTTTCTAAATTAATGTTTATTTAAAAGAATGGAGTTACAAAATTGAAAACAGAAAGCTGTTAGTTCCTGTGGATTTATATTGTTACAGCATGTAAATAGGATATTATGTAGAAGTTATTATGTAATTAAGTTCATATGTTCACATACAATTCTACATATATACTCACATATGAAATTTACTTGAATAAACACATTTGCCTTCATGGGCACACACACACACATATCATATATATCAATAATACATATGTGAATATATAAATTCATATTGATTTTCTCTTGTAATATAGATGAGTTCATGGAAAGCTGATAATGTTTAGAGCTTTTGTGTACTTATTGACAAGCAGTACAGGTCAAAAGATAAGAACCACAAACCATATACTTTGCTCACTTAGACACATCCCAATTTTGAAAATAAAGGAAGTTATAAAGTTCTAAATATATGTCAATAATCCCCAAGGCATACTTTTTGTTGGTGAGTGGGTGATCATTCATTACAATATTAGAGAGAGGAAAATGTAAACACACAGATTAAATGACTACGGCTTCAGTCGCCTTCATCTTGACCAGATCTATAGTATTAAACATCAGATAAACACACATCTATTGATTGTATGAGATGCTCTAGGTTCCTCTACTTCCTATACAATCTTAGCATGACAGACAGAACTTATTATTACTGTTTATCTGCTACAACATAAGGCAATAGACATCATGAAAAAAAATCTTAAAGCAGAAAACATTTTGTAACTTGTAACTCAGAGCATCTTGTACCTACAGGTCCACCACTGTCTGAAAAGATCTCTTATCTAATTCTAATCATCGAAGAAAAATAGAAAGCATCTCTCTCTTACCAGATGGAATGATGCTTCAACCTTGCTGTAGCATTCTGTGGAGGGAATTCCTGATTTAAAAGACAGATCCAAAAGGTCTTTGTGCACACAATTGATCTGGCTGATCTCCAATCCCTGCACAAAAAAAAAAAAAAAAAAAAAAAAAAAAAATAGTGTAATTGACTCTCAAGAAAGTGGTATAAACATTGATCATGATGTCAGTTGCATGTTGAATCTAGTCACTGTTACACTTGTAGATTTTTTATAAACAGACCAATTACATGTCTCCTTTCAATTCCAGCTGTTAGAATTTCTCCATTTAATTCAGAGATGAGTATCTTTAGAGAAAACATGGAATTGTGTCAGGCCACTGTGTGGATACCTTTAGTTTCTGAAAGTGCAGTCTCAGAATTGACAAAAAATACACAAGACTTTAAATTAAGAGGACAAAATATCATAAATATTCTGCCTTTATATTTTATAGTTGAAATAGTAAGACTACTATTTACACTATTATGATGAGATGTCACTATTTTTAAGTGTCTCTCATTTGTTGTTTTTTAACAGTAAACAACAATCATTATCTCTCTTTTTTCACAGAAGTCACATCAGTGATGCCTACAAGGTACCCCAGAGTCTGAGTCCAGCTGTTCTGTGTTTCTAAGTCTCATTAAATATGCCACTGTACTTTTGCCCAAACCTTCAAAGGGGCTTAGTCACAATAACATCCTTTAATTTTCATGGGAGCAATGATGGAGGTCACATAAGCTCGGCTCTTTTTCTGATTTTTCACATTCAAAATTTATGGGAACATTAGGTGATTATAACTATGGGTTGCATGTTCTTTTTAACAAGAGAATGTGAATATTAGATCAAAACATAAGCCTCAATACAAACCACAAGTTCAAGCTGAATCATTCCGTGTGATGATCTAAGCCATACATTGATCTTACAGGGACACAAGCATGTTATCATTGTTTGGCTTCCTGAGTGTGTAAAAGTTAGCTAATGATTATTAGCTGTGCTACAATGGAAAACTAAAATCTAAAAGCTTAGAAAGAGATAGATGAGTTTTCATTGCAATTCTTGATCCTTTATTTTGTGTTTATGAAATGTATACAAATTTTATACAAATATAAAGCGATGTTATGGCTTTGTATGTTAAAATTGCATAAGGCTCTAAAAGGTATAAATTATTTCGATTTTTACAAGTGAATAAAAATGACATATTCTATAAGCATAAACATTAATTGCAGAACGATATTTAATTAAATCACTCACCAAACTGAACACTATCCAGAACTACCAAGGTTAAATTTTACTTATTCAAGTGTTCAGCAATTATCTATAAAGCATCCCTAAAAAGTGAACCTTTGAAAATAATGTATTTAAAGCACACGTTTCCACCCCCTTAGAATACTAGTGGTAAATAATTTCAGAGGTTACCATGTGACAGGAAGAATTTTTAATCTCAGAATTTTTAATGATTTTACTGAAAATGCGTTTATATTCATTTAAAATTGACAGAGGTGTATCAACAATAATGGACTAATTATTTACAACTGACTCTGAGTTTATTCCTAGTAATATTTCAAGATAATTTTTGATTTACTGAGTCCTTATTCTCAACATCACATTTTTATATATTCTTGTGTGTAGACACAAAATAATTGCTACAGATGTCACTGTCAGGTAGTGGGTGTCAACGTAAGTCAGTTATTATTGCTTTATTGTTCATGTGACTAAATTAAGAGTCCTATAGTCACACCAAATGAATGGAATAAAATAATGCAGCAAAGGTAAAACAGTCCTATGGTTTCCTGTCAGATAAACAGCGTAAGTTGTTTCTAATTCCTGTCATTTTGTTTCTTTACACTTGTTCCCTCTTTATTTCTGTTAGTAAACACCACAGCATAGATTTTTGTTTTAAACATTGTGACACTGCTTTCATTATTAATATGATACATTGTAGATATAGTTAAGAACACTTCTAGAAACAAAAATAAGAAACTGAAACCTCGGAACATTGTATCATACAAATCACATATGTCCCTGAAGAGAAGATAATTCCTGATCTTTTCTGTTATTTTAAAATACTGACCATGAATAACAAACAAATCTTAACAAATACAGAGACTCACTGTGATTATTAGGGAGAAAAATGCCTTATCCCTGGAGAGAAAATTGCAGGTCCTCTACACCTGGACAGGTATACCTCAATACCTAAAAAATGTTATTAATTCAATTCCAAACCTTTTTAAATGTCCAATGATCTTTGCTGTGGCACTTCTCATGTGCATCAATTATTCTTCCACAATAAATTTTTCTCAACATTGTAAAGAATTATTTTAATATTACTGTGAATTTAAAGTCAACACTCCCCTGGGCACTCTCACATTTCCCTTGTGCAATGCAATTTCCTCACAGGAATTAGGAATTCAAATTTGGTAATCTATCTAATTGGAATTGGAATTTCCTAATAGATGATTGCAAAATCTTAAAAAAAATTGCATTTCTTACAAACCAAATTGTAGAGAGCGCTCCATCTGCCAAGTCAATAAAACAGACTTCTTTTTACTTAATTCATAAAGATTCACTAATTCCTTCTTAGAATATTCTCTTTTCGTATCTATAAAGGGCCTACAATCATCTACAATTCTGATATCATGAAGGTCTTTGAATCTCAAGTTTACTTTATATCTTCATTTTCTGAATAATTCTAGAATAATACTTGTTTAGTTTAGGACCTTCACATATCTAAACATCTCTATTTTGTTTGCTACTAAATTTATATCTGTATTCTGGTCTTTCTATTGAACTCCATATGATCCTCCATTTGTGTATTGATTTGGACTGTTGGTGCCTCAGAAAACATTTCTTTGTTAAAAGGTGACTAGCAAGTATGTTAATAACACTGTATTTTTTGAAAACTGGACCTTTCTTTACTCTTCAATAGTTCAGCAAATGTTAACAATAGCTCAGTTAATGTACCCCATTTTCTGTATCCATTCCTTTGTTGAGAGATATGGAACTGGAGGTAGCCACTAGATAGTCCAAGATACTAGGGACCCAAGAGGTTCCTAGGACCGAAAAGGGAGGACTTTTGATGAAATACCCAACAAAGGGGAGATAGAACCTGTAGAGACCATATCCAGTGGATAGGCATGGCCTAAGTTGAGGGATGGGGCCATCCACCCACCTCATAAATATCAATCCAGAATTCCTCCTGTCAAAAGGAAATGCAGGAACAAAGATTAGAGCAGAAACTGAAGGAAAGGACATCCAGAGACTACCCCACATAGGGATGCATCCCATCTGCAGACGCCAAACCCAGACAGTATTGCTGATGCCAAGAGGTACATACTGACAGAAGCCCTGTATAGCTGTCTCCTGAGAGGCTCTGCCAGAACCGGACCAATATAGATGAGGATGTACACAACCAAATATTGGACTGAGCATGGACACTCCAATGGAGAAGTTCAGGCAAGAATTATAGGAGCTGAAGGGGTTTGCAACCTCACAGGAAGAATATCAGCCATCCAGACCTCCTAAAGCACCCGGGGACTAAACCACCAACCAAAGAGTATAGCAGGGGTACCCATGGCTCCAGCTGGATATGTAGCAGAGGATTGTCTTATCTGACATCACTGAGAGGGGAGCCCATTTGGTTCTGTGAAGGCTTGATGACCTAGGATACAGGAATGTTAGTCCTCTGAGGCAGGAGTGGATCGGCAGGTGGGGGGCTCCCTCATAGAGACAGGAGGGGGAGGGACCAAGAGATAGGAGGCTTGTGGAGTGGAAACTGTGAAGGGGGATAACATTTGAAATGTAAATAAATAAAATAACCACTAAAAATGAAAAAAAAAAACTCAGTAAATGTGCTATTTTATTTAAGTGTGCTTCAAGAGAACTAAGACATGGTGAGAGAAAGCAAGCAATCAGTTGTTCACCATGAGTTTAATAAGTAAAAAGAAGTATAAAAACCATTCGTTCAAAAATTGTTTATACTGTTTTTCTTGTTAAAACGATAGTCACAGATATAATGTACTGTGAAATGGTAGCCCAACACGAGGAAAGAGTACCAAGAAAAAGCCAAAGAGTCAGAGATATACCTGTGAGAGGAGGGTTGGGGATAGAGTTGGGAGGTACGCTAGGAGGAGATAGTATGGTTGGGATGTAATTCGTGAGAGAAAAATCTAGTCAATAAAAAAATTCTAAAAAATGTACTGTGAAATTTATGTTGTTATTCACTTTAGAACGACTGATATTGTTGGGGTCATGCTTGCACATATATATCAAGTATCTATTTGATGGAGTGTGTATATATGTGTGTGTAAGCATGTGGCATATGTGTGTATGTATGTATGTTTGTATATATGGATGGATGTGTGTGTTAATTAATTTACTGTGGTATGTCTCCCTCAGGTTATATTATTTTATTGAAATGCTTGTAATACATGATGATATGTTAACGGTTCATTATGTAGAGAATAAAAATCATCACATTGATTCTTATGGCCTTATCAAGTAAGTATAATAACGTGGACAAATACCCATTTCAAGAAAACTACTACAGATAACACTGGGAAAACACATGATATTAATTTTCAAAGTAATTTGAAGTTAAAAAAAGTTCCCCTGTTGGACAAATATTACTTTTTGTACACTCCTTGTTTATTATGCAACTGTTTTGGAGGATTCAGATTTATAAATCACTGCCATAAAAATGCAGGAAAAAACACTATATTTTTCAATGCATTTTTATCACAATATTAAAACCATATCTGTCTTTTCTTCTGTATGTCACCATTCATATGAGATGAAAATCCTATGTGGCTTATTTAATTCACTCTTCTGGTATACCTGTTTGTGATTAGCCATGGAGGAGAACATGGGCACGGCAGTTACTAGAAATGAAGGATGAACATGTGTACCTCAGGTAAGCCTTTTCCATACTATGCATCCATACCTCACTGTGTAGATAGAATGGTAATAAGCCTACTGGTTCATGTTTGAATTTATAATAACATAATTCTAATTTTTAAGATAACTTTATGTAAGAAAACTATATGAAGATAATGGTAAATTTACAATAAGATTCATTTAAAATGGAGAAAATTGACCTTTAAGATAGATAATGTAAGCACTGTACATTAGTGTACAAAAGTTGTTTTTCAAATACTTAAAAGTGCAAAGTCATGAATCATTACATGAATGATTCATCAAATCATTTGTTTACAAATAACTGGTGATTTGTAAAAACAATAACTATGGAATGTAACAAAATGAAGAGAACAGTAAATGAACAATATAAATAAGACTGGTAAGAAAACCTAATAACAATGAATTCTAGAACAGGAGAAACACTCCTGAGTTGTGATTTTTCATATTAAATTCCTATTTTGGGCATTTACCTGTGATGAGCACTTTAGCTTAAGGAAAGAAAAAAAACACCTTGATTATATCTACAAGTATAAAGAACTGGGTCAGTAAGGTTATAAAGTTTAGAAATCATTATCCCCTCCCAAAGAAAACTCACACACTGGATATAAATCTGTTATGATAAGAAAGAGCAAGATTAAATGATTTACTTTCAAGGAACTGTCTTTGGTGGACCATTGTTTGATTCCATCATTATAAATTGGTTTTTTATTTTTAATCTTTCTCAATATTTCCTCCATGGGGAAAAAAAGAAAAGATTGTATTCCATAGTGAAAGGATTAGTGTGAAACATGAGAGCAAGTCCACAGTGAGACAATTTTAACAAGATAATGGACTTACAAATGAACAAATTACAAAATATTATATTAACATATACAAACATAAAATTTGGTTGAGGATGATCCAATACCATTGCCCATTATTTGACCATGCCACTTTACAGTGTTAACTAACTATGGTAGTTTCAGATATGTGTATATATTCTTAAATAGATTATGTCAAAAGAGTAGATCAAGGATTGTTTGAAAAAGTTCTTTGGGATAAGTTGTGTACATTATTCCATACAAAAAACTACTATCTATATATTTGAAATCTGTATACATGTTGTCAAAAATATCTACATTTAAATATTTTTATTGGTTTTCAATTTTATCTCAATGAAAATAATTGTAAGAAAAATTATAATGACTATATATAGAGATATTAAGATAAGTTGGATTAGAGTAAGGCCCAAGCAGTTTGCCTAAAATCTGCTCTTCATAGGAATAAGCTGTTGACTCAGGGGAGTAAGATGCTCTTCGGCTTGATGTCATAACTTGTGGAAACAAGTCTTTCATGAAGAGTTCATTACAAATATACACTCTCCTTTTTCTCATCTATGCAGATCCCAATTTAATAAAATTGGTCATGTCAAAATCAGTATTAAAATTATAATTTTCTTTTTACAGAGTAAACTGATTCTATACCAAGTATACTGTTAATCATTTGGTTTTGAAATTACTACAGAGGTGTGTAATAACACTGACTGTCTCTATGAAATTACTATTGAGAAGTAGCATGCAAAATAATATTAACTTTAATTTGATGAAAAAAACTAGGAACATTATTGATATTTAAAACTGCTTTCTAATTCCTATTTGGTCTCTGTCCTAAATCTTCTATCTTATCTTTGTCCTCTCTCATTGTCTGTAATCTTATATTTTTATTCTGTTATAATCGTATATTTATGAAACCTTTCTTATATTTCTGTTGCTTGTCTACCTGCTTTACATACTGCATAAATGTTTTTCTCCCTTTTATCTGACATAATTTCTTTACTAGGCCTTTCATCTCCCTCTGTCAAAGAATGTGAATTTCTAAATCTACTTCTTACCAATGATTAGCCCTTTTTTTTTAGTCTCATGACCCTCCATTCACTGATTTTATAGAAATGAACCTATTTGTTCCTAAATTTTATATCAATTAGTCTTCCTCTCTGAAAATTTAACTTTGTATATAATTTTTATTCACATTTTTCTTTCCCTTTCCTATTAAACATGCAAAGCATGTTCATGAATCCTAAATTTTCTTCAAGTTTACATTGCTTCTATAATGATATTGTATTTCATACTTTAAATAATTCATCATCTCTTCTATCATAGACCATCATGGGAGAAGTTATTATTAAGTCTGTTTAAAAAGCAAATTTGGTTACTAAGAACTTGGAATCTGTTCTTTAAAAATATCACATATAATGACAAGACAGTTGCCATAATTTAATAGCTGATTTTGAATCTATTGACTGTCTCAGATCATATTTCACAATGCTGATCAAGACCATATCAGATATTAAAGAAATAACTTATATAAGAAACTTTAGAAAGAATACCTGTGATTTAATTAGGGAAAGGTTGAAAGAAGCTGAGGAGAAGGGCGATCCTATAGGAAGACCAACAGTCTCAATTAATCTGGACCCCTGAGATCTCTCAAATACTGGACAACAAACCAGGTAGTATACACCAGCTGATATGTAATATGAATCCTCCAACACACATACAGCAAAGGACTGCTGGGTCTGTGTTCATTCAGAGATGATGCACATAACACTTAAGAGACTAGAGACCTCAAGGAATTTAGAGGTCAGGTGGGGTGGGGAGTGGGTGCATCCACATGGAGACAAGGGTGTGGGGAGGAGGTGTACCATGTGGAGCAGTTGGCAGGGGGATGGGGGGGTACAGGGAGAGATGGGATAGAGGGTTTCCTGAGGAGAAAGTGGGAAAGGAGATAGCATTTGAAAGGTAAATAAAGAAAATGTCCAATAAAAGAAGAGAAAGAAAAAAGAATAAAAGAAAACAAAAAAAAATATATTCTGTTCTATTCATAGATCAATGACTTACTTATTGACTCCTCTTCACAAAGACTTCCTCCAGTATCAGAAGAAACAGAAGCAGAGACCTACAGTGAGGTAGTACACAGAGAAAGACCTTGGAAAACAGCTCTAAGTGCTTCCACTATTAAATCCCACCCCTCAGAATTCAGGGCCACTGCCTATGAAAAGGCAGAAAGAGTGTAAGAGACAGATGAGTTGGGGAAATACTATGAAATCAAGCCTCTCTGAATCAGAAAAACAAGGCCCATTGGACTTCCAGAGACTAAAACAGCAGACACAGGGCATTCATGGGTCTTTACAAGTCTGCTGCATACCCAATCTAGCTTTTAGTTTGGTAATTTTATGCGACTATGAAGTCTGTAAACATGCGGGTCTCTGATTTTTGTTCCTGTTTTGGGGGTGTTTTTCCTTCTCTCTGTTGCCTGATCTAGCCTCAGTATGTTGTGTTTCATCTTATTATAATTTATCCTGTTATATTCAATTGTTGCCACTTAGTAACCTGTTATTTTTAATGACAGACAAAATTGGAATAGATCTCAAGGGGAGAAGAGGAGGAGAGGATCTGGGAAGAGTAGAGGGAGGGGGACCAGTAATCAGGATGTATTGTATGAGAAAATATTCTATAAATGGAAGAAATAAAGGAATATATGGTTGCCTCAGAAATATGAGGATACTATATAGGTATGTGACCAGGGTATACAATCATATAAAGAAAGATTTATATTACTAAGACAACTGCAGTATGCATTGTGATTATATTAGAAAAAGACTGCATATTTACTCTGATGAACTGACAAGGAGATCAGCTTGTTAGTCCAGTGTTAACAACAAGAGTATCATGTGATGTCCCACATATGTGTAGATAAGTGCATTGAAGATCATAAAGTTTTATAAGTGGTACTTTATCTTTTTTGATAAATAATAATTTTATTATTATGTATAATAAAAATATAGGAAAAACTAAAATTATATCATCTATATCATTATAGAGCTACAGGACATTCTGTTAAATAAAATTATCCTGGTAGATATGTTTTATAAGTATTCAAAATATATTTTTCTGGTTAATACTCTCATCATGCTTTTCTCACTCCAAAACCTCAGAAATACTCCACAACTTTCCTTCCATCCAAATTAATAGCCACTCTGTCTTTCTTTAGAAACCAAACAGACATCTAAGGAACAATAATAAATTAATATAAACTATAAACCAAAAAGCCAAAATAGAACAAAAGAAAAAAACAAACAGAAGAAAATGGAGTCAAAGAATAAGCATGAAAAACACATACAGATGCAATAACACACACAGACACATATACAGGATTCCTCTAAACACACCAAGCCAGTCATCAAAATATGTACAAAAATAACATGTAAGGTTAAATCAAAACCTAAACAAATGAAAATTAAGAGATAAAGAATCTCCAAAGAGGCCATTGAGTTAATTTTGGGCTGAATATTTTCTGCTGGGCATGGGCCCTGGCCTTCAGACTAGGGTTTACCCTCAGTAAGATTTCATTGGAGAGAAACAGCTATCACTAGTAGGGAAATGGGGAAGAAATGTAGAAAACAGAAAAAAAAAGAAGAAAAATGACTGAAAAACAAAGATGGGAAAGTAAGAGGCATATTGAGATTCAACAATGTCAACAAAATGCAAAGAGAATTAGACTAAATATGGTGCTTTATAGCTTATCTTCAGTCTACAGCCATAGTCCTCAATAATTTCTGATACATTTGAAAATAACTGAATAGTTACAAAGTTGAAGGGAAAAAGTGGTGGTCAGAGAGGAGACAAAATGGTGGAATAGTTTTAGATTTGGTCAAAATATACTATACCAATATATGGAATTCTTAAAAGAAAAACATATATGCCATTTCAAAAGGAAAACCTAGCAAAATGTCTTTGGTAGTCTAAAAACTCAAAATTAGTAAAGGAATGCCTATCTTGGTTTCAATGTTTTCATATTAAAAAGTGTTTATGAATTCTGTCTGTTTGCATTACTTTGCTATTCATTCACCTTCCTATGGCACAGTTATAAATTAAGAAGGATTCAATATTTTTATTTGGCTTATTGAATATAATATATACTCTAGTAGTTAGGGTTTATATTAATTATTGATCAATTCAGGCATAGAGCTAAACATTCTTTGGTTTATATTAATTGTTACTTAAAACATTTAGCAAATGATCAAAATCATATAATAGGTAAGTAGGTTCTAGTAAATTGACAATATAAAAATAGCAAATTATTTTTAATGTCACAATGAAAAGAGTAGATTTTACTTATGTGTACATTTGTTCAGCCAAGCTTTATTATCATCTGAGTGAGGAGATAATGTTTATTTTTGCATTATCATTCGCTTTTCATCATATATGTATATATATGCTGGTAATAGTTCAAGGTGGAAAGTTATTTTCAGAATAGTTTTGGTGAACTGTCAACCCAGTTTTAAAAGAAATGAAAATAACATGATAATTTATTCAGAAAGATAGAGGTTTTTTTTTTCCTTAGAGATTTACACTTTAAAAAATATGGATGACCATGACATATCTATTTCTTCTATAATAGAGTGTTTTGTTCTCTAGGAAAAACAAATCATACTGTTTTACCAGAACATTTTAAGAAAATAGAAAATAATAATAAACAGGCTACCAATTTATTTATTAATTTGTTGGCATTGGGTGTGCAATAGTGCATCTGAGGCCTCAAACTTACACAAAGAATTAGAGACCAAAAGTCAAGCTGGAAGTGTGGAGAAAGTCTTCCCCAGGAAAGAGCATACTTCAACATAATACTGGATATATTAATTCCAATGGAACAGAAAGTTGAAAATAACCATGAACTCACTGGTAGATGTGGACTCCCTCCCCAAAGCCCAGACAGTAAACAACAACCACTTTGGCCCCAGCACAGCAGCTGCCCACCTGTTGAGCGAAACCTGGTTCCTGTTACATTCAGAAGCTCCACCCCAGACAGAGTAACAAGGAAGTCACTGATTAGACTGTTACACTGATGTATTTTGGGGGAAGGGTTTTTGCCCCAGGTATTTTACCTGGTGGGGGAACAAAGGGGATGCATTAAATTTAAGATGACTGAGTGACCAGAACTTGTGTTGTCTAATATTTATCTTCCCACATGGGTAAGGTACAGTATGGCTAGCCTACCTCTTCTTATCTCTTTCAATCTCTTCCTATCTGTTTCTTACTGCTATTACCAGAAGAACCCTTTCTTTCATTTACGTTGGCGCAGGCGGCCAACAGGTAGAAGAGACAACTTCCTCAACAGAACACGAATGACTTTGGCGCCAATATCAACAATTGATAAATGGGACTGAAAACTTTTGTAATGTAAAGGACAATTTTAATAGGATAATTGGCAGCCTATAGATTGGGAAAGAATCATCACTACTCCAACATGTCACAGAGGGCTAATATCTAAAATGTATAAAGAACTTAAGAAGTTAGACACTATTAACCCAAATAAACTAATTTTAAAAATGAGGTATAGCTAAACAGAATTCTTCTAGAGATGAATCAGGAAAGGCCTAGAAGCACTTATAGAAATGGTCAGGGCCAACAGCCCCCAGAGGAGGTACCCTAGCACGCCCAGGATCTTAGGACCAGCTGTGAGTAGAACACAGCATCTGTTCCAACACCACCAGAAGTAACTGAGACCAAAAAGGTCCAGGGGTTCAGGCACCCTGCCCAACCAGTGGCTTGGGTTCATTCATGTCTGTGCCAGTCTACCTTGGGGATGAACTCAGCGGACAGTACCACAGGGCCCTGTGGAGACTCCACTGCCAGGTACTCTAGCACAACCAGGATTTTAGGATACCATGATCCCAGGATCCCAGGAGCTTGGCCAAACGAGAATATCAGGATCACCGGATCCTAGAATCACAGGATCACAGAAACAGCTGGACTCTGAGAAGTTATGACTCCACCAGGACTAAAGGAAGGACAGGCTCCAGTCAGATATAAAGAGAGCAGGGAGCACTAGAGATAATTAGATGGCAGGAGGCAAACATAAGAACGGAAGCAACAGTTACTTGGCATAGTTCTACCAAGGTCACTTGGCATAATCAGAACCTAATTCTCCCACCATAGCAAGTCCTAGATACGCCATCACACCTGAAAAGCAAGATTTGGATCTAGTCACTTCTTATGACAATGATGGAAGACTTTAAGAAGAATGCAAATAATTCCCTTAAATAAACATAGGAGAACACAGGTAAACAGGTAGTAATTCTGGTGTAATTCTGATAGGTTTGCCTTTATATGTTACTTGATATTTTTCCCTTACTGCTTTTAATATTATTATTTTTTTATTTAATGTACTTGGTGTTTTGATCATTATGTTCTCTTCTATACCTATTATCCTTAAAGAGGAAACATGAAAATCCCTTAAAGAATTACAGGAAAACACAATCAAACAGATGAAGGAAATGAACAAAACCATCCAAGATCTAAAAATGGAAATAGAAACAATAAACAAATCACAAAGGGAGACAACCCTGGAATTAGAAAACCTAGGAAAGAAATCAGTAGTCATAGATGCAAGCATCACCAACAGAATACAAGAGATAAAAGAGAGAATCTCAGGGGCAGAAGACAGAAGATACATCGAAAATATTGGCATAACAGTCAAAGAAAATGTAAAATGTAAAAAGCTCCTAACTCGAAACATCTGGGAAATCCAGGACACCATGAAAATATCAAACCTAAGGATAATAGGTATAGAAGAGAGCAAAGATTCACAAATTAAAGGGACTGTAAATATCTTCAACAAAATTATAGAAGAAAACTTTCCTAACCTAAAGAAAGAGATGCCCATGAACATACAAGAAGTCTACAGAACTCCAAATAGACTGGACCAAAAAAGAAATTCCTCCTGTTACATAATAATCAAAACACAAAACACAACCTTAAATAAAAAAATAATATTAAAAGCAGTAAGGGAAGAAGATCAAGTATATAAAGGCAGACCTATTAGAATTACACCAGACTTCTCACCAGAGCGTGTGAAAGCCAGAAGATCCTGGATGGATGTCTAACAGGCACTAAGAGAACACAAATGCCAGCCCAGACTACTATACCCAGCAAAACTCTCAGTTATCATAGATGGAGAAACCAAGATATTCCATGATAAAACCAAATTTACACAATATCTTTCCACAAATCTATTCCTACAAAGGATAACTCATAGACAAGGAGAAAAACTACTCCCTAGAAAAAGCAAGAAATTAATCTTTCAACAAACCCAAAAGAAGATTGGCACACAAACATAATGCCACCTCTAACAACAAAAGTAACAGGGAGTAACAGTCACTTTTCCTTGATATCTGTTAACATCGATGGACTCAATTCCCCAATAAAAAGACATAGAATAACAGACTGAAGATATAAACAGGAACTAGCATTTTGCTGCATACAGGAAATGCACCTCAATGACAAAGACAGACACTACATCAGAGTAAAAGGTTGGAATACAATTTTCCAAGAAAAGGTCCCAAGAAACAAGCCATTCTAATATCAAATAAATTTGACTTTCAACCAAAAGTTATCTAAAAGGATAAGGAAGGACACTTCATACAGGTCAAAGGAAAAATCTACCAAGATGAACTCTCAATTCTGAACATCTATGCTCCAAATGCAAGGGCACCCATATACATAAAAGTAACTTTACTAAAGCTCAAAGCACACTTTGTGTTGCACACAATAATAGTGGGAGACTTTAACACCCCACTCTTAGCAATGAACAGATCATGGAAACGGAAACTAAACAGAGTCATAGTGAAACTCACAGAAGTTATGAACTAAATGAATCTAACAGATATTTATAGAACATTTCATCCTACAGCAAAAGAATATACTTTCTTCTCAACCCCTCATGGTACCTTCTCCAAAGTTGACCATATAAGTGGCCACAAAACAAGCCTCAACAGATACAAGAAGATTGAAATAATCCCATGCACCCTATCAAATCACCATGGACAAAGGCTGTTCTTAAAATCCAACAAAATAAACGGAAAACACATATATACATGGAAAGTGAACAATGCTCCACTCAATTATAACTTAGTCAAGGAAGAAATAAAGAAATTAAAGACTTTTTAGAATTATGGGATACAATGAAAGCAGTGCTAAGAGGAAAACTCATACTCTGAGTGCCTCCAACGAGAAACTGGAGAGAACTTATACTTGCAGCTTGACAGCACACCTGAAAGCTCTAGAACAAAAAGAAACACATATACCCAAGAGGAGTAGAAGTCAGGAAATAATCAAACTCAGGAATGAAATCAACCAAATAGAAACAAAAAGAACTATACAAAGAATCAATAAAACCAGGAGCTAGTTTTTTTGAGAAAATCAACAGGACAGATAAACACTTAGGCAGACTAAGCAGAGGCCACAGAACAGTATCCAAATTAGTAAAATCAGAAATGAAAACTGAGGTATAACAATGGAAACCATGGAAGTTCACAAAATCATAAGATCCTACTACTAAAATTTATACTCAACTAAATTGGAAAATCTGGAAGAAATGGACAATTTTCTAGATACATACAAGTTGCCAAAGTTAAAACAAGACCAGATAAACTATCTAAACATTCACATAACTCCTAAAGAAATAGAAGCAGTCATTAATAGTCTCCCATCCAAATAAAGTCCAGGACCAGAATAGTTCACTGGAGAATTCTATTAGACATTTAAAGAAGACCTAATATCAGTACTCTTCAAACTATTCCACAAAATAGAAACAGAAGGTACGCTACCCAATTCATTCTATGAAGCCACAATTACGCTTATACCTAAACTACACAAAGACCAAATGAAGAAAGAGAACTTCAGACTAATATCCCTTATGAACATTGATGCAAAAATTCTGAATAAAATTCTTGCCAACCAAATCCAAGAATACATCATCCCAATGATCATTCACCACGATCAAGCTGGATTCGTCCCAGGAGTGCAGGGGTAGTTCAATTTATGGACATCCATCAAGGTTATCTACTACATAAACAAACAAAAAAATTACATGATCATTTAATTAGATGCTGAAAAAGCATTTGACAAAATTCAGCATCCCTACATGTTAAAAGTCTTGGAAAGATCAGGAATTAAAGGCACATTCCTAAACATATTAAAAGCAATATACAGCAAACCAGTAGCCAACCTCAAACTGGATAGAGAGAAACTTGAAGCAATCCCATGAAAGTCAGGGACTAGACAAGGCTGCCCAATCTCTCCCTATCCATTCAATATAGTACTTGAAGTTCTAACTAGGGCACTTAGACAACAAAAGAAGGTCAAAGGGATACAAATCAGAAAGGAAGAAGTCAAAATATCACTATTTGCAGATGATCGTATACTTAAGTGACCCCAAAATTCCACCAGAGAACTCCTAAAGCTGATAAACAACTTCAGAGATGTAGTTGGATATAAAATTAACTCAAGCAAATCAGTACTCTTCCTCTACTCAAAGGATAAACAGGCTGAGAAAGAAATTAGGGAAATGACATCTTCACAATAGCCACAAATAATATTACATACCTTGGTGTTACTCTAACCAGTCAAGTGAAAGATCTATATAATAAGAACTTCAAGACTGAAGAAAGAAATAGAAGATCTCAGAAGATGGAAAGATCTCCCATGCTCATGGATTTGCAGAATTAATACAGTAAAAATGGCCATCTTGCTGGAATGAATCTACAGATCTAAAACAATCTCCAACAAAATTCCAATACAATTCTTCATAGAATTAGAAAGTGCAATTTGCAAATTCATTTGGAATAACAAAAAGCCCAGGATAGCGAAAACTATTCTCAACAATAAAAGAACTCCTGCTGGAATCACCATCCCTGACCTCAAGCTGTACTACAGAGCTATAGTGATAAAAATTGCATGGTATTGGTACAGAGACAGGCAGGAAGATCAGTGGAATAGAATTGAAGACCAAAAAATGAATGCACACACCTACAGTTACTTGATCTTTGACAAAGCAGCTAAAACCTTCCAGGGGAAAAAAGACAGTACTTTTAACAAATGGTGTTGCTTCAACTGGTGGTCAGGATGTTGAATAATGCAAATTGATCCATTCTTATCTCCTTGTACAAAGCTCAACTTCAAGTGGATCAAGAACCTCCACATAAAATCAGATAACTGAAACTTACAGAGGAGAAAGTGGGAAAGAGACTCAAACATATTGGGACAGGGGAAAACTTCCTGAACAGAACACCAATGTCTTGTGAAGCTATTAAAAAATGATATAAAATCAAGAATCGACAAATAGCCTCCTAAAATTACAAAGCTTCTGTAAGGCAAAGGACATTGTCAATAGGACAAAACTGCCTCCAACAGGTTGGGAAAAGATCATTACCAATCCTATGTCCAATAGAGGGCTAATATCCAATATATACAAAGAACTCAAAAAGTTAGACTCCAGAAAACCAAATAACACTATTAAAAATGGGGTATAGAGCTAAACAAAGAATTTTCAACTGGGGAATATCGAATGGCCAAGAAGCATTTAAAGAAATGTTCAATGTCCTTAGTCATCAGGGACATGCAAATCAAAAGAACCCTGAGACTCCACCTCACACCAGTCAGAATGGTTAAAATTAAAAACTCAGGTGACTGCAGATGCTGGCGAGGATATGGAGAAAGAGGAACACTCCTCCATGGCTGATGGGAATGCAAGCTGTTACAACACCTCAGGAAAGCAGTTTGGCAAATCCTCAGAAAATTGGACATAGTACTACCTGAGGACCCAGTTATACCACTCCTGGGCATATACCCAGAAGATGCTCCAACATGTAATAAGAACACATGGTCCACTACATTCCTAGCAGTCTTATTTATAATAGCCAGGTACTGGAAAGAACCCAGATGTCCTTCAACAGAGGAAGGGATACAGAAAATGTGGTACATTTACACAATGGAGTATACTCAGCTATTAAAAATGATGAATTCGTGAAATTTCTAGGCAAATGGTTAGAACTAGAAGATATCCTGAGTGAGTTAACACAATTGCATGAAAAGAAAATACATGGTTATGCACTTACTGATAAGTGATACTAGCCCAAAAGTTCCAAATAACCAAGATACAATTCACAGACCACATGAAACTCAATAAGAAGGAAGACCAAAGTGTGGGTGCTTCTTAGAAGGAGAACAAAATACTCACAGGAACAAATATGGAGTTAAAGCATAGAATAGAGAGTAAAGAAAAGGCCAACCAGAGACTGTCCCATCTTGGGACTCATCCCATATACAGTTACCAAACTCAGACTCTATTGTGGATTCCAGAAGTGCATGCTGAAAGGAACCTGATATAGCTGTCTTCTGAAAGGTCCTGCTAGAGTGTTCAAAATACAGAGGCAAATGTTAGCAGCCAACTGTTGTACTGAGATCAGGGTCCCTAATAGAGGACTTAGAGAAGGGACTAAAGGAGTTGAAGGGGTTTCCAGCCCCATAGGAAGAACAACAATATCAACCAACCAGACCCCTAAGAATTCTCATGGACTAAGCCATCAAAAAAAGAGTACACATGGCTCCAGTAGCATATGTAGCAGAGGATGGCCTTGTCATGCACCAATGGAACAATAGGTCCTTGGTCCTATGAAGGCTCGATAGATGCCTCAATGTAGGGAAATTGAGGGTGGAGAGGTGGGACTGGGTGGGTGGGTGGAGGAACACCCTCATAGAAGCAGGGGAAGGGAAGATGTGATTGGTTGTTTCAGGGAGGGAGGGTAACCAGGAAAGGGGATAACATTTGAAATGTAAATAAAGAAAATATCCAATTAAAAAAAAAGAAGAAAAGGAAAAAAAATGTTCAGTGTCCTTAGTTATCAAGGAAATGCAAATGAAAACAAACCTTACACCAACAGAATGACTAAGATCAAAAACTCAAGGGACAGGATGGGAAGCTAGGGATGTAGAGAAATGGGAATACTCCTCTGTTGCTAGTGGAATTGGGAACTTTTAAAACCACTGTGGAAATCAGTTTGCTTTCTTCTAAACTAAAGAATGACAGCCCAGGAATAGTGCCACCCACAATGGGAGGATCTTTTCCCCATTGGTCACTAATAGAGAAAATGCCCCAGAGCTGGATCTCATAGAAGCATTACCTCAACTGAGACTCTTTCTTCCTCTTTGATGACTCTAGACTGTGTCAAGTTGACACAAAACCAGAGTACCACTAACTCTTGACCCTACTCTCTCTTTCTCTCTCTCTCTCTTTCTCTCTCTCTCTCTTTCTCTCTCTCTCTCTCTCTCTCTCTCTCTTTCTCTCTCTCTCCCTCCCTCCCTCCCTCGCACTTCCCCCACTTCCACATGTGTGTGTGTGTATGTGTGTGTGTGTTTGTGTAAAACAGGTGTTCTGAAAGTTAATGCCTTATCCAATATTGTTTCACATTATTATTACTGCTAATATCAATTTCCTAAAATGGTCTCCAGCTCTGGCTGCCTTACCTGGAGTTACTAACAGTCATCTTCCCTTGTGTGGGGGCAGGATCTGTAAACATGAAAGTGGTAATACAGTCATGATTAAGTTAAATCACACAAGGTTTGGAGTAATGTAAATTGGAAAATTTCTTGAGTAATTGTCCAAAAGATTCATGCTTCCTAGGACTGGAAAATCAAATGTCCATGTTTTCAACTACTTTTGGACCAAGTGGGAAACAACTACAAAAAGAAGAAAAAAAAGAAAGAAAGAACAAAAGAAAGAGAAAGAAAGAAAGGAAGGATGGAAGGAAGGAAGAATAAAATAAAAACTACTCTAACTTGACAGTATTCTACAGCAACTAGTTAAAATATGAGGAAGTAATCTAAATTGAGCTATTTTTTTATTATGACACATTCCCTTTACTTACATTTCAAATGATATTTCCTCTCCTGTTTACCCTTCTAAAAAATATCAAAAACAAAAACAAAATCAAAAACAAAAAACTAACACTATTTCTTCCGTCCTCTCCCTGCTCACCAACTCACCCTCTCCCACTTCCTGGCCCTGGCATTTCTCCTACACTGTGGCATAGAATCTTCACAGGACCAAGGACCTCTCCTCCCATTGATGTCCAACTAGGCCATCCTCTGCTACATATGCTGCTGGAGACATGAGCCCCACCGTATGTGCTCTTTGGCTGATGGTTTAGTCCTTGGGAGCTCTAAGGGTACTAGATAGTTCATATTGTTGTTAGTCCTAAGGGGCCGCAAACCCTTCAGCTCCTTGGGTCCTTTTTCTAGCCCCTTCACTGGGGACTCTGTGCTTAGTCCGATGGATGGTTTTGAGTTTCTACTTTTGTATTAGTTGGGCATTGTCAGAGCCTCTCAGGAGACAGCTATAACAGGCTCCTGTCAGCCAGCACTTGCTGGCATCCACAATAGTGTCTGGGTTTTGTGATTGAATATGGAAAGGATTCCCAGGTGGAGTGGTCTCTGGATTGTCTTTTCAGTCTCTGTTCCATAGATTGTCTCTGCAACTCCTTAGATGGGTGTTTTGTTCCCCCTTTTAAGAAGGAATGAAGCATTCACACTTTGTTCTTCTTTCTTCTTGAGCTTGGCTGTCCTGGAACTCACTCTCTAGTCCAGGTTGACCGCAAACTCAGAAATCTGTCTGAGTCTGCTTCCCAAGTGCTGGGATTAAAGGCATGTGCCACCATTCCTGGGCTTAAATTCAGCTAAATTATAGAAGATGCCAAGTGACCTAGATTGAAAAGCCTTAAATACATTTTTTCATTTGGTACCATAAGTGAATAAATGCACACACATACCTATCTACCTACCTATCTACCTACCTATCCATCCATCCATCTATATCTATCTATCTACCTATTACACACACACACAATTTTCTAGATCTACAAAAATTCTACATGTAGTGATTCCACAGGTTTATTCATGGAAGTAAAGCTCCATATGCATCTTCCCAGTTCCCATCCAAAAGCAAGTTGTACATAACAAATAAAATTGTTATAAATAAAACTTTTATGAATTAAGGACAGTTTTTATTGTTTTTTGTTTGTTTGTTTGTTTGTTTTGAGACAGGGTTTCTCTGTGTAGCCCTGGCTGTCCTGGCACTCACTCTGTAGACCAGGCTGGCCTCAAACTCAGAAATCTGCCTGCCTCTGCCTCCCAAATGCTGGGATTAAAGGTGTGTGCCACTATTGCCTGATCTAAGGACAGTTTTATTTGAATGAATTCTGTTATCATTATATTCTTTATATTTAATGATCTGTAAAAGTCATTATTTATTGACACAATAGTAATTTTGAGGAGTTGGGATGCAAATCCTATATCCTAAGAGCTTCTTGGAAGTAATATAGCTGATATAATGTAAAACCCTCTCACCTCCTTGGCAGAAATTACATCAAAATATGAGGCACACTGACTTTATTGAGTTTATTTTTCCTACTTTAATAAGTCATTTTTTTAATATTGTGATTCTAAAACCTTGCATGAGCAAGACTAGAATATTCTCACGAAGAAGTAAATCTTAATATTTAAGATTAAATCGTTTGGTTGTCTAAATGGTCTCTTGCAAAGAGAAGGTTGTTTGACTAAGGGTAATGACTATTTAAAAATTGAAAAAGATAACTCCAATGAACCTGGCAAAGTGGGTGTATAGGACTACACAGCTGCAGCTATATACAGACTTTCAGGCAACTGAGAGATACTGAGAATGCATGAAAGAATTTCTCCAGGGGAAACATACCAATTGGTTTTCCAAAACCAAACCATCAACCCTACAATGACACAAATGCGTAAAATCACATAGCTAGAGAGGGTCATATTTAGGAATATATATGTGTATAAAATGTATTTATATGTATAACAATAATTAATGAAAACTAAGAGACCATGGATATTAATAGAGCACATGAGTGGCATTTGTGACATGTTTGGGTGAAGAAAGAGAAGAGATAAATGGTAAAATTGTATTATCTTCTCACAAATCAAAAAGAAAATAGACTATATCAGTTTATGAATATCATATTTATCCTTAATATTTATCAGCTGTTCTGATTGCATTTTCACTGTTGTCACCATGTATATCTATCTATCTACCATTTTGGCCTCATCATTATTTGGCATGCTGTAAGGCAATGCTTACCTGTGTTTGCAGATTTTATATCACTACTTAAAACAAACAATCTTTGTATCTGACAGTAACAGAGTGTTAAGTAAAAATGCAAGCATTTTCCCCCTTTGAGCAATATGCTATATGAATATAGTGCAAAAGCCAAGGATGTAACTCACAGCAGTTAAAATGTTGAATTTCTACTCCTTCCCACATTTTAATGTTATCACTAAATGTCGGCAGTAAACCAGGTCATGGAAGAAATCTCCTACTTTCTCAATTTACATGTCAATGAAAACTATAACTTATTTTATTCAGGGAGTGAAGAAAACATTAACACAATGTGAAAGAGTTTTAAAGTCTTGGCACCTTTTTCCCGTCAATTCTCATTTCCTATGATGCTTAAATATAATTTTTTATTACCTTTCATGACTTTTTCATGAATGTTATCCTCTAAAATGTCATTGGTCTGAAAACCATTGCAATGATTGTCATGGAAATCGCTATATGGATGACAAGCTAGATGAAAGCTCACATCTTATTTCTCCTTAATTATTTTTGTAGCAAAGGTCGGTCCATATGAAGCAATTTTGTTAAATTTTAATAGGCCCTTCCTCCCAGAGATTATATGGCAGACTACATTTTAACTTAACAGAGTGAACAATTCTTATGTGTACCTTTATACCTCTATGGAAATTCACATCAGAATCAATAAGACTCACAACTGCACAAAATATTTAAGCATACACAAATGTTCAGTAGTTCAAACTTCACAGAATTTAATGAAATAGTTGAGAAATTGAATGTTCTGATGAATAAATTGGTTAATAATAGAGGGGGAATGGGCATATCAAACCATAAAAAGAAAAACCAAACTTGTTTTGTTTTTAAAAAAATTAACTTCTACTATCCTATAATGAAACCTCATACAGCACAAACCCCTCTGTTTCAGATAAAGCAGATTTTCTCTTTTGTTTCTGTTTGTGACATAAGGGAGCCACATGCCAGCTGCATGCTGCATGACTCCATGAGTATATAACTGTATTTAAATCATTTATATGTCACATTTTACAAAAGTAATAGGAAAATGTGTTCTTTTACATTCATGGTTAGTAGATGGAACAGATGGTGAAGGCTCAGTTTAAGCTAATATGAGCATTAAAATAACCGATATTGCATGCATTCCATGATGTACTAGGCATTTAATTCACTATAAAATAAGTCTGTAGCTTTCTAGAATATATTAAAGACGATGTATCTTTAGGCACAGTTTGCTTATATGATGAAACTTGACATCACAAGTTATTCATCAGAATCTTGAATGTAAATAATTCATTCATAAATTCAATAAATATTGACTGAAAAGCTGTGATTTTCAGCAGTCACTTAACATTAAATTGCACACAAAAATATGTAGATGTTGTATCTGCCTCTAAGGCAAGAATCTTATCAGGGACAGAACTTGGAGAAGCAAAATAATGCTCGAATGACATGGGAAGTTTGTAGCACTTCAATTTTTAATGGCTCACCTAGTGGAATTATCATGGGGCACAGAATTGTAGTCACCAAAATTTTACAATAGAGTTTGGAATGAAGCTTGGAGGACATAACCTACTCTTTTTGTAGGCTTGAGGAGCTAAAAGAGCAAACAAATATAACCTAGGAATAAATGCTTTAAATACTCTGTTTCTTTTCCTGCTATTATATGTAAAGGAATATAGATAATAAAAATTGAGTAGCATTTGAAACACCAAAAAGACTATTGCCTATAACAAAGCACTTGACAGTCTTAGCACTTTTCCTGAAATCTTTTCTTGGACATTATCATATCCTGAATAGGTTATTCATCCTATATCATTATAACAATTCATATTTTGTACAAAACATAATATATCTTACATGGTTCATAGTTTGAATCTAGAATTTCAGTATGAAATTGACAATAGCATGGGGTTACTTAGGACCATCCTCAATGTACTTCAAAGCAATTATTTGCAAAGTCCTACTCACAGACTAGTCATTCGCTTAAAGTTGCTTTTATTATGCTTCTCTTTCCTGTTATAAAAACAAGGTTAACGTCAAATCAAAAAAATTCATATAAAAACATTGACTTTTAGAGGAATATTTTTCATCGTTGGTTGTTCCAATCCTTGCTGAATGTTCACCAAAATGTAAGCATAGAAATTAGTCATTTAATAAAATGAAGCATAAAATATACTCCTCATTAATTAAATATAATATATCTTTACTTGACTAATTTCTTCTTTAATTTTTTTAATTATATAAATGTATGTATTTATACACTGAATAGAGGTGCCACAAAGTCCACACAGGTCATTGGATCCCCTGAAATTAGAGTTCCACTCAATTGGATACTGTTTAACTTGGGTACTCTAAACCAAAGTCTGGCCATTTACAAAAACAGCAAGTGCTTTTAATCAGTGAACCATCTCTCCAGCCACAACCAGTTTACTTTTAAATCTGCATCTGTGGATGTATGGCTGACAAAATGGAAAGTGAGTAAAACAGAATGGCATTTGGAAAAATATTTTATTTAATCAATATTTCTTTGTTCCTGTGATCCCTTAATTATATATACTTGTTTATGTAGTTTCAGAGATTTTGTTTCTTAAGAACTTACAATGTAGAGCTAATGAGACATTCATTTAAGCAGTTTTCTCACTGAGTGCCTTTTAACTTTATGTATCATCTGGCTTCATCCCAGGTGCTTGGAGCATATAAGATGGTACTGCTTGTGAGGAATTCGGCATTATTTTCTCTAAGATATGTAGTTGATAACTCTGACAAGAGATTACTAGGCGATTTGTAAGAACATGGGACATTTTCAGGATAGAGTGTGTCATATAGGGCTGTTGTTGAAGCTTCTGCTAATCTAATGAAACTCTGTAAAGGTAGAGGCAAACTGTTTACTTAAAACGTTAAAATGCCATTTTGCAGTGCTTAAGAATGAAAGAATAAGCACTGGGACGTGAGAAAAATGCCTCAGCACATTGTAAAGTGATTTTATATTGAAGTCACTCAATATAGAAGTCATGCTCATTGAAATATGTGCACCTGCTTGGGTTTGATTGTAGCATCATGCTCTCTAATAACCATCTATATTCTCCATGTGCATCTAATTCATCTGCACCTAAAATTTGATTGGATGATTGTACGCTCAACTTCATGCAGATGTTCAGAGTATATGTTTATGAAAACACAGCCTTAAAGATATAGTCCATCAAAACCTACCAGAGTTTAACAACCTCATCTATCCAAATATATTCATTTTTTCAAATAAATATTTATTTATCTCTGTGAAGAGGACTTTATCCATAGTAATACTAAGATAATGTTTGGAAAATATATGAATATTTTTATATTAACTAAACAAAAATATTAATTTTGAACACTAATATCTATTTATCTTTGCAAGTAAATATATATCTTTAATGACTGAACTTAGTGTTAGAACCTAAATAAATACATTATATCTATTTATTAACATTGTATCAAGCACATTGATGAATTTTTTTATTAAATGTAACTTGTTCAGTAAGGTTATATAAATAGGGCTAACATGGTGTTGCAGGAAAAGTAGACCAGAATAATTAGGTTATTTACCACCATTAAGTATCAATAAGTGGAAAACTCAAAGATCAATCTGGGTCTTTTGCACAAATCCTCAGGATTCTATGGTGCTGAAAAAAAACTTGCACAGAACAAATGATCTCTCCTGTAAGTATAAGATATTCACTTACAAAATAAAGGAATCCAGAAACAGACCTTCCACTGGCTCAAAACTTAAAATTGATCCATCACAGATATAAATATAATATAAAAAATACAAAACCCCAAAAACTCTCCTAGGAAATAACAAACAAAAATTCTGATTATGTTAAGCGTATGATGAGTTTTGGATATCAAACTAAAGTAAGAACTCAAGAATTAATAAAATAAACTAGAATTAAAGTGAAATCTTTCTCCTCCAAATAGCATTGTATTTATAAAATTATTAAAACATCTCACAAAAGATATCAGATAAATAAACTTGTAATAAAAAGAACTATAAGAATTCAACAATATAAAATAATCCAGCTACATAAGGGAACATCAACAGATCAAAGATATGAGCATAATAAATAAACACAAGGAGTTCTATGACCTAGGTTGTCGGAGAATTACAAATCACAGTGTGATATAACCTTACATCCAACAAAATGAACTTATCATGTAATTATCATACCACAAATACTACTTAGTCTTGGATGTAAAAAGAACTCTCATTCATCATTATTAAGGATTAATACTCAAATAACCACTGTGGACCAGACACATAGTTCATCACTAACCTTTCAATATTTTATGATATAATTTGAGATATATACCACACAATATCAACATAGACATAGTGAAAAGTCATTTCCACAGAAGAGCCTCCATATAGATAACTATAGCACCTTCATTTATAATTTGTAACACTGAGAATGATCCAACTCTATTTTTGTGGCTGACTAGACAAATTAGATATATGACTTATGAACAAATGGGTTTTTTTGAGCACTAAATAGAAATAAGTTATCAAGCTCGAGACACGTTATTAAAATGCAAAAGGCAAATTGAAAATGCTCCATTCTGTATTACTTTAAGCAGATAACATTATAGAAAAGGTAAAGTTATGGAGAGAGTAAAAAAGTTAAATGTCTGTGACAGCTAACAAGGCCCAGAGGAAAGAATACACAAGGAATATTTTTGAGCACTCTCTAGTTGGTTGCTATATGGTGGGTACACATTATTGTATGTTTCCTGCAACCCACAGAATAAAGACTATAAGATTAAGTTAATGAAATGCTTCTAACTAAATGTGCTTCTCTGATTAAAATAATAAAGGTCTCTATGTAGAAATATTATCTTCCAGAGAAAAATAAATTGATCATTGATAACTCTAAATTTATGGGCATAGCCTTCTGTATTAGTCTCTCAATTACTTTTTAACTCCTGTTGCACAGTGTGTATTGTGAAATTCACTAGGTTTTATTATAAATGATTTTTCCCATATGACATTCAGTTCTTAATAACTTAATGCCAGTGTACCCAAAATACCCCAAATACCACAGAAACTTCCTGATGTCTTCTTGAGGCTTCGAACTGATGTCTTTATTCTATATCCCTCCTGCTATTCACCCACAGTAGGCCTAAGTACCAGAGTTGACACAGGTTTAATATATAAACTGAATAATCAGTTCCTTTGCAGAATGTGTCATCACTGACTCTTCACATTAATGTCAAAACTTTGATCTTCCAGGAACATAAGATGTGAAGCACTGTGCCCTGTCCATAACAGAATATAAACCCATTGCCTTTTCTCTGTCTGCTTCTTACCTATTCATAGGTTTATACCACTATCATTTTATTTATTTGATTGAGTGAAAACAATGAGATTTATCAGACAACAGGTCCTCACCAGAAACAAATGACAGGACTATGATATGTAACCCCCCTGGCTTGAGGCCTGCCTCTCATAACCACACCTCTCTACCCACCTCCTGCTATTTGCCATGCCTCCAACATGGTTCCAGTTATATCGGAAGTCCCACCTCTGCAGAGACCAAAAGAAGCCGCTGATTGAGCCGACATGCTGACAAACTTGTGGGAGGGGTTTTTGCCTCACCTATTCTACCTGTTGGGCTGTAACAAAGAAGCATTAAATTCAAGATGGCTGAGCAGTCATGACTCCCGTCTAATTTTTTAACCTTCCACGTGGACAGGTATAACTTTGGCCACCATATATTCTCCCAAACTCTCTCTTACCGTTGCTTTTCCTTCTAACTCCATTTCCCAGAATAACCCTTTCTTTAACATTACTGCTGGGCAGTAACAATGATACATGCTTAATATGTCATTTATTCATATATTGCAAGTTAAGCGTCTATATTTCTTTCTCTAAAATGGACACAGTCATTACTTTCTGGTTTGAACACAAAAGGACTATCTCAAACAAAGAATTAAAAGTTTGGGAGAATGCTTTTGGAATCACTTTTGGATGAGGCAATGAAAACTTTTCAAAACCAACATTGTTCAAACATCATGGGTCATACTCTCCATCTTAGACTCTAGTGTATTTATTTAAAAACATTCATTCTACAGCTGAAACTAAAAGTTCCCAACAGAGGATAGATTGAAAAACAAAATAGTGTCATAGTCATATCTTTGTGGATGTATAATGGAATTCTCCCTTCTGACATTCTCCCAAAGTCACCTCAGGTTAGGTTGGGATAATGAGATCTCTTTCTTTAGCAAACACAAAGTCAGGGACAGACATATTGAAGCCTCCCTCTTGACTAGAATTAATTAAGTACCTGAATTATAGATACACACACTTTTGTCTTGGGAGGTTAAGCTAATTTTATGAATTGTATAATTGGAAATGATCTCAATATTCTTGGAGATTAATATTCTGGACATTAAGCTCAGTTCCTCCCTTGTAAAAATGCTTATTGTATAAAGAAAAATACAGGATTTACACTGTTGAATATAGAATATGATCAGATTAATGTTGAGTTCAATAGTATGAATCTTTTTACATGATATGTTCAGTGTTATAAACATTATTTATTTATTCTCCACTATATAGTGCAAATATATTCTATGATTCATTTGTCCCTATTCTGACAAAAAATGACATTATACATGAGAAATATGTTAAAAATGTAAAATAATTAAGTCTTCAAAAATATAGAAAATGCAAATGCCAAAATACCAATTTATTTTATCTTCATATATTTTAATATCTTTTATAAAATGTTAAGCCTATGTAAGTAAAAGGGTATAACTTGGAAATAAAGGGAGAACCTGTGAGTCAGGATATTTACTCTGATATTCTCAATACTCATGCTTCTCTGCTGCATAATTTTTAAGTTTAAACTTGCTAAAAATTAGCTCTCTCAAGTGGAAAAATGAAAAGAATGTATTTAACATCTCAAAGGTTTGTTTTAGCTATTAAATGACAGAGTAAAATGTACTTACTATACTCCTAATAACATATTTTATAAATAATTACTAAAGGGAATTTGGGGAAAAAAGGTCAGAAGGGCCTTTCCCACTTTTGAGATTTCTTTAACATGTTTTAAAAATAAATCATAATAGATCTGTATTCTAGTTGTTCAAAAGAGAACTGCAAAGATATTTCCATAGAATGTTAGAAATATAACAGTATACAAAAAATCCACATGTTCTGTCAAATCATATTCACTTTGAGATGCAAGGAAATAATTTGCTATAAAATTGATATATTAGTTGCCTTTTGAATGGACATTTAAAACAATTCTGGTGTATTTTTAAATATGAGAAATTGTGATCATTAATTTTAGAGTATACCATGAAAAAAGAAAGATTTAGAAGGCAAGAACCACCTATTTCATAGACAATGCATTACATCTTTAAAGTGGTCATATATTTTAAAAAAATTTTTAAATAATGCACAATTTTTGTATAATTGTATATAATTTGCACATATCTGTACATATTTGTACAAATTATGTATAAATTGTTTCAACAAAAACATAAAGTAGAAACTTTATATATATATATACATATATATATATTCTTTGAATATTAACTGGTAAGTATAAATTGTCACAAGATAATTTATCAAATTGCTATGATTCCATTTGATTCATTTATTAATATAATATCTAGGAGTTGTAGGCTTTATATAACAGTATATGCTCTGTAAATAGAATTTTTTTTTTTTTTTACATTCCATTGGATGTTTTGATTCAGGAAAATAATTTGTTGTTATTTACACTTATTTTAAAGATGGTATGAAATATACTTCCAAAGAGCCTCAAAAATGCATGAGCAGAAATGTGAATGCAGTAAATTCATGATATCTGTAATAAAATTTTATTTGTAATGTTAATATAAATTGTTTTCTTTTCCTAACTATACAAATTTTAACATGTCCTAAGTAACAATTTCAAAATTTTGAAATATCATGCGTTTGAAACTAAATCTACATAAACTCCCAGTTTCATAAATGGGTTCCTGACAGAATAAGTAAATACATATCAGCAAAATCAAACAGAAAATTAATTCAAACCTCAAATAACTTGCTAATTCCAAGCAACAAGCTTAGTAATGCTACCTACACTGGGCATATAGATGCATGCATGTTTTTATTCTCCTTTGGGAAAAGAACTAGCCAATAATGTATAAATAAATGCTTGAGGCATCTTTATGCTAAGAAATTTAATAATTTAGTGGTTCAGAAAACAATGCTTATAAGTCTTCTTGGCATTGTGGGGGTTTTGTAGTTTAAAATTAAAACATTTTTTAATTATAGAACAGGAGGATAATCTTTTTAAAGTTTCCTGCATCATGCTGCAATTGTTCCTATAACGAAGTCTCTTCAAATCAACAGTGTCAAAAAACATGGCAAAGAACGCACGTAGAAATAAAAATTGCACAAGGGAATGGAACTTAAATGTACTCATGAACTGGATATGTTTCAGACTAAAGTTTGAACACCCTGGTAACTGTTAATGTTTATTTGTTATTAGCATCACCTGTGGAAAATTATCAAAACCAAAATCATAATTTGACCAATAATATAATAACACATAATACACACAGAATGAATATTATCATCATATATGTAAGTTTTAGTTTAATGATTGAAATTAATATCTATGCTGTTCTGACTCAAAATCACATATATGTTGAAAAAACGTGACATTTACAATATTATAGGTGTGGTAAATAAATCAGAAAGAGTACAATGCTAAGCCATTACATTATGGGAGCATGTCTGCCTTAGCTTCTGACTATGTTTGTGTTCTTTAATATAAAATCAATAAAGGATAAAGATTCATGATTTTTGAGGGGAAATGAACCAAACAAATATGTATAGCTTTTAAAATGTCTGTGTTATATTTGAGAGAAGTTGTCTAACAGAGGAAAGTAATTTTTCTTTAACTATAATCATTTATTAATTTTTAAATTTATATATACAGAGAAGTATATACATATGAAGATCATTATGCATGCATTAGAGGCAAGTATATAGCTATTAGAAATGCATACATACACACACACACACACACACACACACACACACACACACACACACATATATATATATATATATATATATATATTCCATAGTCTAAGACCACTGTTCTTTCCAACTAAGCAACTAAGGCAGTTTGGTTTTTATTTAGTCACTACTATGAAACTGACCATCTTCTCCAGTTTTGTGTTGATTAAATTATCTAACAATGACAGTTTTTTAATTTTTTTTATGTTGTTATTTTTTATTTACTTATAAATATTTCTTAAAATCTAGCTGTTGCCTCCCCTCCCAGATCTCCCTCCCATTCCTCCTCCCTGTCTCCTATTGTATGCTCACCCCACCCCAGACCTCCCTACTCCATGAAGATTAGGAGCATCTTCCCCTACTGAGGCCAGACCATGCAGTGCTCTGCTATTTATATACCAGGCCTTGGACCAGCCTTTGTATGCTGCCTTGTTGGCGGCTCAGTCTCTGGGAACTCCCTTGGTCTGGATAAGTTGACACTGCTGGTCTTTCTATGTGGTCACCCTCCCCTTCAGCTTCTTCAATCCTTTTCTAATTCAACCTAGGGGTACCTGACTTCAGTCCAATGGTTGGGTGAAAGTATCTGCTTCTGTCAGCTACTGGTTGGACCTCTAAGAGGACAGCCATGCCAGGCTCCCTTCTATAAGCACACATTAGCCTCAGTAATAGTGTCAGGCGTTGGAGTCTTCTCTTGAGATGTATCCCAAGTAAGGGTGGCGGGCAGGAGAAAAGCCCAGTGAGCCAGCAGAATGAATGGAAATAAGAAGCCTCAAGGAGAGTAGGAGGTGGGGTAATCCTCTATGAAGTACTGGAGACCTGGGAGGTGAGAGACTCTCAAGACTCAGTGGGGATAACTGTAGTTAAAACGATAGAGTGGAGTCGAGGTTACCAACCCACAGTCAAAATTTCTGACCCAGAATTGTTTCTGTCTAAAAGAACTGCAGAGACAAAAATGGTGCTTATAATCTCATAATTTTCAAGTTAATAATCTGCACAACTTGACCTCCAACCCTAACTTCTGTGTAGATTTTTCTGATGAACTATTTATGAAAGATATTCATATCTCTTAACCATATCATCTGTTGTATAACTATTTCCTCTGATATTGAAACACTCCATTCTGGAGGGAAGCTCCTTGGCTCGGAAATTAAACAAAAAAATGACTTTAGAAAGTCCCTGAAACCGAACACATTCATCAAGTCTCTTCCTCCCTAACTGTAAACAAGTCAAGTTGCTAAGTGTCAGTTTTAGACAATGAAATCTGCAAAAAAGACTGAAATCAGACCAGCTGCCTGGAAAGAAGCAGAAAGGAGCTGAGCTACCCTGAACAGGTTTAGACTAATTAAGTCATTTACAAATGATACTCTGCAACCTGTTGATCTGCATTTGGGCTGTAGAGTATACTCCATGTTCTGAGCTTTTATAGCTGTCCACCAAGTTAGGATGGACTTTAATGATACCACTGCCATTAGTCATTTCTGTTCCTGTAGTAACTCCTGTTTCCCCAAGTTGCACTTTGGTAGTATCCTTACTTTGGTTCAATGTAGACTTCCCATTTGCAGTAAGTAGGCCTGTGCTACCTCCAGAGGAACAGTTTTGTAACACGAAATCATGAAAATTCTTAGTTGTCTGGCAACAAGTTGAGTTAGTATGCTTGGAAGTCTTTGGGAAAAAAAAACCAGTCATCTTGCTACTGTGTTAGTCAGGGTTTCTATTCCTGCATAAATATCATGACCAAGAAGCGAGTTGGGGAAAAAAGGGTTTATTCAGCTTACTTCCACATTGCTGTTGATCACCAGACAAGTCAGGGCTGCAACTCAAGCAGGTCAGGAAGCAGGAGCTGATGCAGAGGCCATGGAGGGATGCTACTTACTGGCTTGCTTCCCCTGACTTGCTCAGCTTGCTCTTATAGAACCCAAGACTACCAGCCCAGAGATGGCATCACCCACAATGGGCCCTCCCCACCCCATTTCATCACTAATTGAGAAAATGCTCCGTAGCTGGATCTCATGGAGGATGCACTTCCCAAACTGAAGCTCCTTTCTCTATGATAACTCCAGCTTGTGTCAAGTTGACACAAAACCAGCCAGTACAGCTACCCATGAGATAAGCATCATCCCAGAATTCTTAAAATGTTTTTCATGACTGTCTAAATTTGACTATAGGAATCCAAAATTTTATGACCACTATCTGTCATACTTGTGTGTGTGTATGTGTGTTGCTATGACTAAACAATCAGATGAAAAAGTAGCTTATGAAAGAAAGGGTTCCTTCTCTCTCTCTCTCTCTCTCTCTCTCTCTCTCTCTCTCTCTCTCTCTCTCTGTCTTTCTCTCTCTCTGTCTCAACAATTGATAGTTATGGTCTTTCTCTGACAAAGGCAATAACACTCAAATTAAACAATCACATACATAGTCAAGAACAGAGGGAAACAAATGCTCCTGCTTGCCTGTTTGCTGTTACTCTCCTGATAGTTTTCTTCATTCATAAAGTTTGGTTCCTAGCCTGGGGAAATGACATGAGCCATAGTAGAGTCTGTAAATAGTTATCAAAAGACTCCCCAAAGACATGCCAGCAGTGTAATGCAATCGGGATGATTCCCCTATTGAGACTCCCTTCCCAGGTGGTCCTATCTGGTAACAAGTTGACAGTTAAAACTAACCATCAAGTTATGTAATAACAGGTAAGCTGCCCAACCTTGGGATAAGACCGAATACCTCAGGAAAATACAATTGTGGAGTCATTAAAATCACTACAAAACTTCCCTGAATACAGATCGAGACAGTAGTACTTTGGTTATTTTTTGCTCTAACACTATGAAAGTTTATTACTAATATCTGACTTTCTGTACACCACCCAGTGTCTCCTAAGAAGTTCTTCAGTGGATAATACAAGGAGATGTCTAGGTGGAGAGACACCACTACAGTGACAGGTGAGTTGAGAGAGACTTGACATTTGCTTTTGGTTTCTTCGAAAGATGATTCTTATCTTTAGGTATACCTTTGTTTATAACAGCAGGTATATTAGATTTGTCATCAAATTTGTCATTTTAATTGCTCCTCATTGACTCTAATACAATGGATGTTTTAGTCTATTTTATACTACTGGAATCAGGCCTTCAATGCTACTCTTGGCTCTTTTTTCAGTAGTGTCCTCTGTTCTTTCTTGTCAGTTTTGTGTGTTTTTTTTTTATCTGAAGATTGGCTGTCCCTATTAAAATCTAGAAAGATATTAAAGTACCCTGATATTTTCTGGAGTGGAGTATTTAAGGCATACACACTAATATTGATATAACTTCCAATATAGTAAATTTTTTGCTATTTACTTTCTTTGGATATAAAATCACATTGGCTGCCCTGTTTCCTATTAACATTATTTTAATATAAATACTCAATGATATAAGATTTAAGTCTTTTACTATAGTCTTTTACTAAGTCTTTTACTATAGAATTTGTGTGTGTGTACATGCACGTGTGTGTATTTGTATGCATGTATATTGCTATTCTTGTGAACACAACTAACATTCTCATACTTAATGCTCTCTATTTTAGATCATATCCAGTTTAATTGGTTTATTAGTTCAACACTTTGCTGCTCTATATTTAACTCAGTGGTATAGTAAATAAATGTATTAATATTTCTCTTCATTATTAATATCACTGTTTCTTCTGTTCACTGCCAGGTTGTTCTTTTGCTGGTTGAGATTTTTACCTCAGTCAGCAAAGCTGTCACATCCGTTTCTAACTTTTCACTTCCTGTTTTCACAGGTACATGGATTTTGTGATTGAGAAAGAAAGGAGGCCTTTTAAAGGTCCTTTCTGATTATGAGACCATGAGCACGAATGTGGATAACCCTTTTTTCCATTTCTTAGTATATGTGAATTTTGAACACTCCTTAGGAATATTATTTCCAAGTTTTCTTCTTGATCACTCTGATTATTTCCTCCAATTTGTATCCCCCACCTATATTACACATGAATTAAATCCATTTTGTTCAATAACATCTCCATGGGAAAAGCCTTTTGCCCTGACCACACTCTGAGACATTGAAAGTAAAGGCTAATGTGCAAATGAGTCTCCAGGGAACTATCCAACAGGAGGCTTTGAAGGAGCCAGGAACCTACTAAAGCAGGATACAGCCTGCTGATTCCTACTTTGATATTCAGTGTTGGTTTTAAATGTTATCAAGGAAACTAAGAGAGGAAAATGATACCTTGTCAAGGGTCAATTCTATAAAACACATGAATTATACAGAATGTCTTTCGGTTTTCTTTAATAAAAACTTCCTAATACCTTGTAGGCACTAGTAAAGATTTTTTTTATCTGAATTTATTTTTACAATTCTCTTTATTTAAGTTAAATATGATTCCAGGGTACTTTTGTAAATTGATATGAGGGAGTTTAAATGTTTCTAAGAGCTAGAAGACCAGGAAATCTGCTGTAGACTGGGATCCCTAGAAATGACATAGAAACCTACTCTATGATGTTTCAAAAGCATGACTTTCTCAACATGACTTGAGCAAGTACAAAACAAACAGATATACCCCCAACAGAAAAGAAATTTTCATACACCTCCAGCCCTAGGTCAAGAGTTACAGGAAACTAAGGAATTTAGGGAGGCATACTGGTTGTTTTTTGTTTTTTGTTTTTTTTTTGTTGTTGTTTTTTTGTTTGTGTGTGTGTGTGTGTGTGTGTGTGTGTGTGTGTGTGTATGTATGTGTGTTTGTGTGTATGTGTGTGTGTGTCAACTTGACACAAGCTGTAATTATCCCAGAGAAAGGATCCTCCCTTGAGGAAATGTCTCCATGAGATTCAGCTGTGAGACATTTTCTCAACTAGTGATCAAATGTGGGAGAGCCCATCATGAGTGGTGTCATTTCTGGGATGGTAGTCTTGGGTTCTATAAGAAAACAAGCTGAGCAAGCCAGGGCAAGTAAGGCAGTAAGTAACATCCCTCCATGGCCTCTGCATCAGCTCCTGCTTCCTGACCTGCTTGAGTTCCAGTCCTGACTTCCTTTGATGATGAACAACAATGTGGAAGTGAAAGCTGAATAAACCTTTTCCTCCCCAACTTGCTTCTTGGTCATGATGATTTATGTAGGAATAGAAACCCTGACTAAGACAGGAAGGGTTTTGATTTCCCCAGGAATGAGTCCCTTTAGCTGTTTCTCCAATGCCACTTTGATTCACTGCAATTCTATGTATACAAGCCACATTGAATGGGTTCAGCAGGTTTTAGTTATATATAAATAAAATTAACAATTTAAGAAAGGCTAAGTATTAGAGAGGGATCAAAGGATTGAAAGAAGATAAGGAAGGGATTGGAAGGAGGATTAGAAACAGGGAGAAGCAATGCAATTATATCTTAATAAAACAAAGAGTTAAAATAAGTTTAGCTAATTCACAAAGATTTAAATAAGTTGACTATTTGGTGGATTTTTGCTTATGGAAATCAGAGAAATTCAATGGGGAGAGTTTAATTGAGGGTGATGAGGATGTTCAGCTTGGACATCAGAATAAGGGGACCAGGCTTCATTCCAAGCAAGAAAGGAAAGTGTCTTTAAGAGGTTGTAGAAGTTGCCTAGAGCCTTGTCATTTTGTACCAGTCATTGAGTATGATGTTTTTAAAGACATTTCTTACTTATGTGAGATACAGATGAATAGTGCAGGGATAAATTAAAAATATAAGTCTTATTTTGGACTTGATAATATTGTTTTATCCATGGCATTAGATAAATTGTTTAAGAGTTATTGAAATTTAAGATCTAGCTCATAACCTTAGAAGATAATTCCTGAAAATTAGTATATGAATCACACCACTATAGGTTAACACAGATAATCCTTACCAGGATAGCTGCAATAAAATAAGTTTTCATTTTTTATACATTTAAAAATAGAATTTTGGCGAGGCGGTGGTGGCGCATATCTTTAATCCCAGCACTTGGGAGGCAGAGGTAGGCAGATTTCTGAGTTCGAGGTCAGCCTGGTCTACAGAGTGAGTTCCAGGACAGCCAGGGCTACACAGAGAAACCCTGTTTCGGAAAAATAAATAGACTTTTGTCTCAATATTTAAAATAGATTTATATAGAATTTATATAGAATGTAAGATTTATATAGAATGTAAAGTCTAGAATTACATTTTAATGCGTACCAGAACTATGATGAAGGAAAAATACTACTATGGCTTTCCGTTAAGATTTTTCCTTCCAGTAAGCCCTGCTAATAAAACTTTGTAATGTGACTTTATTCTTGAAATTATGTAGATTATTCTCTATAAAAGAAACCCATTTTTCATGGGGAACAAAATAATTCTTGTTTCTAAGCAATGCATAGTTATATTACAGACATATTTTTTTTCAAAGTTTCCATTTTGATTTATTCACCCAGGAATTTTTTTAACCGCTGGGAAAGATTTTGTTCAAAGAAGTGACTTTGAAGACTCAACCTTTGCAGGGTTCAACTCTCAGGAGGGTGACATAATTTCATATTCCTGTTTTGAATTATTAAACTTATTCACATTTGCAGTCATGAATTTATCAAATATAAAATAAAATTGATTTCAGGATTTTGATTTCTGTAATTATACTCTTCAAGGGATTCTTGATTTCATTCAAGGTGAATAATTTAAGCATGAGAAATGTCTGAAGTTCTTATTTCTAACTACCAAAGGTTAATTTTCAATAAATTTGCATAATGCATCACTTTAGGCGATTTTATTTTCCTGGTATTTGGAATTACAAATATATTTTCAAATAAATCTACAAAGAAAATCCACCTGTAATATGTATTAGTCATTGCTGATCTAAGATGGCTCCTTTGAGATTTACTTCATCTAACTTCATTCATACATAGATACATACATACATACATACATACACACACACATACATACATATATAGAGAAATAGATATAGATAGATAGGTAGATAGATACACACTTAAAATGTCTTATTTGTATAAGTATTAAACCTAAAAGAATGTAGTAGCTTAGAATCTTTCAATTTAAAGCAAACTAAAATCAATTATAAATTTCAGTGTATAATTATTTGCAAGCCAATGAAATCACTTAGAAATAAACCTCAAGCATATAGATTTTGAAAGATGAAGTTAGCAATTTGGAGTCATTCATAATTTTAAAATGCTCTTAAAATTTTAAAAAAACAATACTTAGCATTTCATCTGAGGTAAGCTCTCACTTATCTGTGGATTATTACTGTTTTTCTAAATACATTACAAAAACATATTTAATCTTCCCTTTTTAAGCATTTCTTCAGGAAATAACATGGTTAATTCTGATAGTTTTGACTCTTGATTTTTCTCTCAATCAGAATGGTCAGGTTAAGACCATTTTCACTTATCTATTGATGAGTATTTTTTGACAACAGCATTCTTTGTCATCATGTGTAAAGAAAAAGAGCTGTTCTTTAGCTTTAGGAAATATTAGTAATAAGGCCAAGAGGGATAGTACACAATTTCAATCCCATATAAAATGAGATAAAGATAGACAAATCTTCATGAGTTCATAGCCTGCCTGGTCTACATAGAGAGTTCTAGGACAGCCAGTGCAACGTAAAGATGTGCTGTCTCAAAATAAATAAATAAATAAATAAATGCATACATACATACATACATATATACATTCATATATATTTCAACAACATGTGATACAGAAATATTTGACAAACACACCTAGTTTACATATAAAATCCCCTTTCCTGGTTTCACCTCCAGAAACCCCCTCTCCTGTCCCCCGCTGCCTGCTTCTATGATGGTGTTCCCCCACCCACCTACCCACTCATGCTTCCCTGTCTTGACACTTCCCTAGCTTAAAATCTTTCAATTTAAAGCAAAATAAAATCAATTATAAATCTGAGTGTTATAATTATTTGCAAGTCTTCACAGGAACAAGGGCCTCTCCTCCCATTGCTGTCCAACAAGGCCATCCTCGGCTACATATGCAGCTGGAGCTATGAGTCCCTACATGTGTACTCTTTGGATGGTGGTTTAGTCCCTGGAATCTCTGGGGAGCGGGGGTTGGTTGATTGATATTGTTGTTCTTCCATGTATATTTTATATGTCTTGAACACATTCCAGTTCACTTCTTTGAGAACAGCTATTCAATGGAACAAGAGTGGGCTTAGCTAGATAGCTTTCAGCCTAGCTCCAGGCTTTCCTACATTACTTCTCTTATAAGTAGGTTTAATCTGCATCTCAGGCTGAAGGAGAAGCAGGTACTCTGAAGAAATTCTTATTTGTAATTTGGGTATGGAAACGGTGGGTCAGAAAAGACAACAATTTTAAACCTTTGCTTGCCTCATCCAGGAGAAAACAAAAATTTTATGTTACTTTTCAAACCAAATAACCATGTTTGGAAAGAGGTATCCTCACACTTTGCATGTTCAGACAGAACTAAAAGATTATATGCAAAGTAAGAAGGGGATAAAAACAGAGGTAAAAATTCAATATATCACGACAGCTTCCCCAGAAGCAAATCACAGTCAATCGTTAGACTCAGCAGCTATGAGCTTATCACAGTAAGAGCTTTTGTGAGGAACATTTCCCTTCCAAATTACAAAAGAAATGTTTGCATCCTTTGATTAGTACCTGTGTTTTCCCCATCCATCATTCCATCATTTCCCATGACCTCTGTTAAACATTATCCTGTTTTCTATTTCTCTTTGACCGAAATTCCACCGAAAAATCTCTCTGTCTCTCTCTGTCTGTCTCTCTCTTTCTCACTCGTGTGTGTGTGTGTGTGTGTGTGTGTGTGTGTGTGTGTGTGTGTGTGTGTTGTAGAAGTAATTTAATTCAGCAACATGGCTGGTCTGTTAAGTGACCACACACCTTTAATCCTTCTGAGTGGAATATAGACATGCACCTAGAAACATGACTTTAATGCCAAAATACAGATAAAGTTATTTGTAGAAGCCATGTTGGACAATAATGTAGAGTTGAGGGTCAGAAAAATCAGAGAAAGATTAAAAAGAATGAGTCAGATATGTGATATGCTAGTCTCATGAGAATAGACAAGAAGGCTACTTAATACTTAAGAGCAGAAAGAAAATGAGAGAGAGAGAGAGAGAGCAAGAGAAATATATAGAGAGAGACAGAGACAGAGACAGAAAGAGAAAGAGAAAGAGAAAGAGAAAGAGAAAGAGAAAGAGAGCAGAAAGACAGATAGACAGACAGAGGATGAATCAGAAGCAGTTCTTACCAGGATAGTTTTACAAGTAGAGAAAACAATCCAGAACCAGGTGAAGACAAAATGAGTCAGAGAATGAGAATGAGCCAAAATTTACAATACATGGCCAGAGTTAGTTTCAGGCCATTAATAAATAAATAAATAAATAAATAAATAAATAAATAAATTCAGTGAGAATATGAGAAAGGTCACATTGAATCAGTCAGCTGGGTGAGGAGTTTGAGTTAGAACAGATGAGTGTAACCAGCCGGCCAGAGTTCAGAAAGAACTAGAAAGGATGAGCTTACTCATCAGTAAGCCTCTGAGACAATTAATTGAGATGAATAAGGTACTGTGTGTGTGTGTGTGTGTGTGTGTGTGTGTGTGTGTGCATGTGTGAGAGAGAGAGATTCTATTTCTGATTTATTTGCTTATATTGTTAAATTCTTTACAATACCATAAATTTTCATATTTAACTAGTGTTACATACTTCAAAAGTGCTAACAGATACATTTTAAATGTTCTTCACAAACAAATACTGATAGGTGTATACAATGATGAATATGTGCTAATTGATTGAATTAATTACCTCACAAAGCAAGTCTAGAGGAGAGTCTCCAATTATATTCAATTGTTGGTAAATTACAACCAAAATTAAAATACAAATAAATTGAATCATTTGCCTCTTTATGAAATAGTATGGGTGAACTACAAAATGTTTACACACACACATACACCACATATATCTTTGTATTGATATATACATATATGTATAGTTTCTATTATGTAGCTATTTTATATAATTAATGATCATGTTCTATTCACTCAAACTCATTTTCATAGCCCACCTATATGGATCAAAGGTAAAGGCACTTAGTCCATTTATTGTGTGCCTGGAAAAGTATTTTATGCTTTTGAGAAATTAAAATTTTTCATTTTATTTACCTTTGTGTGTCTTTATCCACTATAGATAGTTCTTACTTCAGGCACCCTGGTGTGCTATCTTCCAACCTTGCTTACATGGAAGTAGAGGTTGTTTATAGAATTGAATGAACCAGAAAAAAAAAGTGAGTTTTCAGAAAAAGAAACAAAACAAACACCCATACAAAACAACTAGAAACTAATGTCTTAACTTTCTTTCTTTCTTTTTTATCCCACAATGTTTATTTTATTGATGAGGAAACAGAAGGTACAGGTGTGCATGATATCACAAAAGCCATTCATGTTGAATGTAACAGACTCTGTCAAGACTCTGGGATGGATAGCTTTGTCAATTTTTTTTAAATTTTCTTTATTTACATGTAAATTTCTCCATTCCCAGTTTCCCCTCCAAAAAACAAAG
>NW_022196910.1:29474566-29474920 GCF_008632895.1 Mastomys coucha | reverse complement strand
GGACATCTGGGTTGTTTCCAGGTTCTGGCTATTATAAATAAGGCTGCTATGAACATGGAGGAGCATGTCTCCTTCTTACATGTTGCAGTATCTTTTGGGTATATGCCCAGGAGTGGTATAGCCAGGTCCTCGCGTAGTACTTATGTCCAATTTCCGGATGAACCGCCAAACTGATTTCCAGAGTGGTTGTACCAGTTTGCAATCCCACCAGCAATGAAGTAATGTTCCTCTTTCTCTACAACCTCTCCAGCATCTGCTGTCACCTGAGCTTTTTATCCTAGCCTTTGAAAGCATTTGACAAAATCCAACATCCCTTCATGATAAAAGTCTTGGAAAGATCAGGAATTCAAGGTT
>NW_022196910.1:29455040-29473110 GCF_008632895.1 Mastomys coucha | reverse complement strand
CCTAACGAAATGTTCAACATCCTTAGTCATCAGGGAAATGCAAATCAAAACAACCCTGAGATTCCACCATGTCTTAACTTTCATTTGATGTATTCCTAGGTACCACTAGGTGGCAGAATGTATGACAATTGTAAAGGTGAAGGGCAAAATGTGGAAGGGAGCGAAAGTGTCTTTTGTGATATTTGCCACATGAACATAGAGGAACTTCTGATTGTTTTGACTACTCGGATATGTAAGCTCATTTTTCAGGCTGGTTATTTTTTTCTCTAGTAGGTCTATCTTGCTAGTTATATTGTACCAGTCATTCAGTAAATGTATATAATAAAAATGAGTTTAATGACTAGCAGTATAGCTGAGAGAAGGACCTGAGCTCTCTGGGGGCAATGTTGACTTTACCTTTGTCATTCTGTTTTAAACAAAATGTTCAGTAGAGAGAAGTATTAGTCTCTAAAATTATTTGTTAATAAGCGTAGTAATACTGTTAGAGGTAGCTGAAATTCGCTGGGAAAGAAGAATAAATGGATCTTTTTGCCTATTCATTACAAAGTGTTTTATTCATCAAATAGAAAATCAAGAATTTTACATCTGTAGGCAGGTTCGTTACATAGAAAACCATAAAAAATACTTTTGGAAATATTTAATTCCATTTAAAGGTAAATATCACTATGGAAACACTTCTTAGCTTGGCTTGGGGTAACTAAAGTAATGAGGTGGTTGTTTATAAAATTTCATCATATTCCGTTAAATATTTCATGAATCATGTAATGGCTCTAGGGAATTTTAACAATGGTTTATGCTAGATATATACCTACTATTCTGTGGTTCTCCCATGCAAGCATATATCTGAGACTAATGCTCACACACAGAGTAAGTCAAAATAATTATACTTAAAGTAAAAAAAAAAAAATCCTTATCTTAAACATTTATAGTGTTGCAATCAAATAAATTGTTTAACATTGTAAGCACATAATGTGTAACTTTATAAAATTTTATGAGCCGGGCGATGGTGGGGCACACCTTTAATCCCAGCACTTGGGAAGCAAAGGCAGGCGGATTTCTGAGTTTGAGGCCAGCCTGGTCTACAGAGTGAGTTCCAAGACAGCCAGGGAATACAGAGAAACCCTGTCTTGAAAAACCAAAAAGAAAAAAGAAAAAAAATTTATATACTACTGAAATGTAAATATTTCCAAGAAAAACCAGATGGGCCACAATGGCTAAGTATTTAGTTAATTACAATTACTTTTAATTCAAAACGTGTTCTTCCTTGTAATTGATTTTAAATTACTTAATATCTTTGAGCACGATTTATGTCATTAACACAACGAAGTTTCCACTGAGAAAGTAATTCAAGGTATTAAACATTGATGAATTAATCTCTTAGGACTTGACTGCCATATCACTTACAAATTAATGTAGCATATTTTTGATGTAGAGAGGAATATGAAATATTTAAATTATGTGTACCAATGTATATAAAACTGGATTTGATTCTGTATCAGGATTTAAAAGTATTTTCTTGAAAGCTCCAAGGTTGAAAATATCAAATCTCTTCTCTGTTTGTTTCAACAAGATTATATTCTCCATTTAAGGATGTTTGAAGTGCATGCTTCATTGAAGAGTATTCAGAAAAATGGTCAGAAGGGACACCAAATTTATGAGCAAGCTTTTCCTAGTAATAGGATGGACTTGTTAATAATAAAGACCCTTGCATTTCTTAGGGGAAAAGAATGAATCTCTAGATCATTTCATCTGCAAAGTTGTATCTTATAATATATAAAATTAATATTATATATAAGGCAAATTATTTTAAGACAGGAAGAAGTGTTGCTAGGGGGTGACAAGACAAAATACAAAAGGCAGTGGGCAGGGCAAGAAAATCATTTGAGAGGATTGAAAACACAGGTACTACCCATGATTCTTTGGTCTCTTCAAAATACTAACAGAAATGTGAGGAATAAGATTATGTTTAGCATGTTGTTTTCGGGAAGAGTAGTCAGCTGACACCATTTCTTCATGCCTGCGTCAAAGCATATTTCTCATTGTAACATGTCCCAAAACAAAGAGGGTCACAAGATCTAAAAAAGAAGTAAGATAGAGTCTGGAACAGAATATGACCTCCCAGTTCTTGCTTTCAGTCACTAAATTCCTGCGCCAGAACTCAACTATAGGGTAATGATGAAATTAGATTTCTTATGATGCAGTCATTACTAAATGACATATTAAACCAAAACACACAGTTGTTACTGAAGAAAGATTGACAAATGGATTATAAGTAAAATCAAGTTGGTTATAGAATCCATTAAAATAATCAAAGAAAATGTCCTTCACTAAGGGTATGAATAAAAAAAATACTTGCCATTTGGTAGATATGTATGATATCACTGGAAAATTATATATTAATATATATCAGATTAAAAATTACTTCACACTTATAGAATAAACAGAGCTTTATGAAAAAAATCAAGCATACATATTAAAGACAATAATTCTAATAAACAATGCTGGATAACAATATATTCACATTCAAAAGAATTCATTAAACCTCTTTTTCACACCATACATAAAAATCTACTACAGCCGGGCGGTGGTGGCGCACGCCTTTAATCCCAGCACTTGGGAGGCAGAGGCAGGTGGATTTCTGAGTTCGAGGCCAGCCTGGTCTACAGAGTGAGTTCCAGGACAGCCAGGGCTATACAGAGAAACCCTGTCTCAAAAAAAAAAACCAAAAAAAAAAAAAAATCTACTACAAACAGATCAATGATTTAAACTTAAGACCTAAAATTATAAAACTCAGAGACAGATAAAATTGAACATATAAAGGGAAAGAGTTTATGGAACAAAAAGCCAGCCAATGAAATGGGAGAAAATATTTACTAATCAAGTGTCTGGTAAGAAGTTAATAAAACAGAAGTTGAAATTTACAGCTAAATGGTAAAAGAAATCATGAAGCTTAAAATTGTTCCTCTAAGGAAGACATTTGTGTATGTGTATATACATGTATATATATATATACATAAACATTTTGAAATTCTTAACATCATTATTCAAAGTAGAAGTCCTAATTAAAATAACAACAGATCATCCCATATTTGGTATGATGAAAATTCCTTTTTAAATATAAGTGATGTTTTGAAGCATGTAGCAAAACCACATGACTAGCTTTAATGAATATGGAAAGTGCTGTAACTGCTGCAATATCAGCTATGTGATTGAATTGAGAAGATGTACTAAGTGGAGGTAAACACAATGAACTTATGATGCCATTTTTGTGAGAGATAAAATTAGTCATTCTCTGAAGTGGTATTTGTGAGGTCAGAGTTAAGGGGAAATGATTTAACTTATGAGTATAAACTTTCAGCTATGCAAGATGAACAAGTCTAGAAAGGTGTATTATATGGCTATGTTCATGTCATACTCTCTGTGTCATACTGTTAATGAAACTAGATTGCTGGGATTGCATTTCTTTAAACAGGTAGAATTCACTAACTACCCTTTAAAATATTTGAGAAATGAAGGAGAGGAGAATCCAACTGGATGTTTGAAAATATTGAACTTTTAATATCATGTATCTTATAACATTCTGTATGATAGTTCTAGATACCCATATTTATTCTCATTTTCATCAACTGAACACTTCTGATACATATTAATGTGCAACAAATAAATCTGATGTCCTTCATAATTGGTAGTAATTATTTAAAATTGCAATAATTAGGAAACACATTTAGCAGTAAAATAAAGTAGTAAAATAGAAAAAGCACAATATTTAAGGATCATGAAGTGTTCATTTGAAAGTTGTTGTATTTTAAATATGTACTCACAGAAATATGTTAGTTATTAATATGGAGTTAGACAATAGTTCTGTCAGAAGCTAATTAAAAGTTAATGATAGAGATCATCTAATGGAAAATTGAGTTTCATATCTAAATATGAATGGCCTTTATTTCTGTTCCCTTAAAATAAACTGAAATCTATCCTACTAGAAATCAAGCAAATTTTTCAGTCACATCAATGTTATGATGTGGACAATTGGGATAGAATAGAGAGTCCTCATATAAGTCTAGGAATATATTTCAATTGGTTCTCTCTTGATATATTATTTGAGAAATGAAAGCTTGTTGAACATTATTGTTAAAATGAAAAGATACCAATATTGGAAAAAATAAACACATTATGGGATATGAGGAAATCCCACAATTATTTTCTCATTTATAATAATGATGTTACAACTGACAAAGATATTGAAATTCAATCTGGAAATTCTGGAAATGAATTCAATCTTATTTACTTAGTAAAGAAAAGCAACAAATTATTTCTGAGAAGAAAAGTTTCTTCACTGCTCTGACCTGTTCTATTCCTAGTTATTTCCAAGTATCTTAAAGTAGTTTTAGACACCGACGTTGTCAAAATAAGCATAGAACCTGAAAATTAGCTATCCCCTAGGAATTGGAAGGGACATGTAAATTTCTGGCATACCCTGGAAATGAATTTCTAATACTTAAAAATGTAAACAAAAAGGAAAGGAAATGCAAGGTTACTACCATGACTGAATATCAAATTTATCTAGCCCACACATTCATGCACAGACAAGCACACACTTTCCAATATACATATGCACAGATCCATAGCCTAAACCTTCAAATACACATACACATCTGCATAGAGTGTACAGTTTTCTGTTCTTAACATAATGGTTCAAAAAATTACGTTTTCCCAATCTTGGAGATCTGTGTCATAGTAAATTAGCATAAAAGAAACATTTGTGCCCTTACATGAAAACATGGAAAAGTTAAACTACAGTATGTAAACAACAGATAACAATGAGTAATAATAAAAAAAGCTCCTGGTATTCTAATATATCATTTTAAATATTTATTTTTATAAAATTATGAAAAAATGAGAAAATATAGAAGAGCTAAGTTTATTTTTTAAATGGAATAAAGGTAAACAAAGGACACCAGAATTACTAATTCATAAATCTATTTATATTGTATGTTTTATATTAGCTCAAATATGTAAAAGTTGTTTAAACCATTAAAGAAGAAACTGAAATAATAATAAATAAGAATAATAACATTTATTTAATAACTTGAAGAAAATTTTGGAGTGTGTCAGAGAGAGAAAACATGAAGTACAGTGCTCAGTAACTAATTGGAAATGATAGAAGGAAGTGCATAACATAAAATGCCTTCTTACAGAAATTTGAGAGCTCTCATAACAGCAATATAAGAGAATACATGAAAGCTCTAGATAAAAGAAGCAAGCACAATAAATAGGAGTAGAAGTTTGGGAATAATCAAAGTCAGGGCTGAATTTAATCAGAAACAAAGAAAACAATACAAAGAATCAACAAAACCAAGAGCTAGTTCTTTGAGAAAATCAAGATAGGCAAACACTTAGCCAAACTAACCAAAAGACAGAGATGCAGTATCCAAATAAACAAAATCAGAAGTGAAAAGGGAGACATTACAACAGACAGTGAAGAAATTCAAAGAATCATTAGGTTTTACTTCCAAAGCCTGTACTCCACAAAATTGGCAAATATTAACTAAACGGATTATTTCCTAAACAGTTTTCACTTTGAACATCAAATCAAGATCAGCAAAACTACTTCCTATAACCCCTAAGTAAATAAAGCAGTCATCAAGAGTCTCCCAAGGGGGGAAAAAGCCCAAGATCATCTGGTTTTAGTGTAGAATTCTACCAGACTTTCAAAGAAGAGCTAAAACCAATATTCCTCAAACTACTCCATAAACTATAAACAGAAGGAAACTACCAAAGTCATTCTATAAAGCCATAGTCACCCCAACACCTAAACCACACAAAGACTCAAGAAAGAAAGAGAACTTTAGATTGGTTTCTCTTGTGCACATTGAGGCAGAAATACTAAATAAACTACTGGCAGATTCCAGGAATATATCAAAAACATCATCCACCATGATCAAGTAGGCCTAATTCCAGAGCTACAAGAATGTTTCAAAATATGAAAATCCATCGACATAATCCACTATATAAACAAATAGAAGAAATCACATTATCATCTCATTAGATGCTGAAAAAGCCTTTGACTAAATCTAACACTCCTTCATGTTAAAAGTATTAGAGAAATCAGCAATACAAGGCACAAACCTAAATATAATTGGAACAATATAGAGTGAGCCAATAGCCAACACCAATCTAAATGGGAATAAATTTAAAGAAAGTCCACTAAAATCAGGGACAAGACAAGGCTACTCAATCTCTTCTTATCTATTCAGTAAAGTACTTGAAGTTCTAGCCAGAGCAAAAAGACAAATTAAAGGGGATCAAGAGGATAAAAATTGGAAGGGAAGAAATCAAGGTACTATTTGCAGGTGATATGAGAATATACATAAGGGACAGCAAAAATTCTATCACAGAACCCCTGCAGATGATAAAATACCTTCAGCAAAGTAGCTGGGTACAAAATTAACTCAAAAAAAATCAGTAACCCTCCTTTATTAAAATATTAAATGAACTAAGAAAGAAATTATGGAAACAACACTTTACACAATGAAATGCTATTCAGCTACTAAAAACGAAGGCATCATGATTTTTTCAGGCAAATGGTTGGAATGTGAGAATATCATCCAGAGTTAGGTAACCCAGTCCAAATAGAACATGCATGGTATGCACTCACTTATACATGATTATTAGCAGTAAAACACAGGATAACCATGCCACACTCTACAGACCCAAGGAGCTAAATAAGAAAAGGAGCAGAAGGGAGGATGTTTCAATCTCAATTAGAAGGGGGACTAAACAGTTATAAGAGTTAGATGGAGGAAGGAAACTGGGAGGAGGAATGTATGGGGAGGATAATGGGGACAAGTTCAAGATCAGGTGTGGAAAGAGACAGGAGGGATGGCCAGATGGCCATGAGAATAAATGGAAATCTACAGTTGACAGCTATGGGGAGGTGGTGGTATCTCAAGGAACAAACAGAGATCTGGGATAATGGGGGTGCCCAAGATTGAATGACAGTGACCTTAACTGACTCACAGCATTGGGGATATGCTGCCCGAAAACACCAGCTCTTGTAGTGACACAGAATCTCCAGAGACACCAAACCACCCTCAAAGTTTCTACCCAAAGACATACTTTCTATAAGAAATTTAGAGAGGGAGAATGGAGCAGAGACTGAGAGAATGACTAAGAAATAACTAGCCCAACTTGAGACCCTTCCTATGGGCAAGCACCCATCCCTGACAATATTAATGATGCTGTTATCCTTTGAGACAGGAGTCTATCATGGCTGTCCTCTGAGATGCTTCGCCCAATAGCTGAGTCAGATGGATAGAGATACCCATATACAAATAGTGGATGAAGTTTGTAAACTCTTATTGAAGAGTAGGAAAAATGATTGTGGGTCCTGAAGAGGATAGGAACTCCACAGGAAGGCCAACAGATTCAACTAACCTACATTCCCTGGCCACTCAGAGACTGAACCACCAACCAAAGAACATATATGGGCTGTACCTAGGCCTCCCTGCACCAGTGTAGCAGATGTTCAGGTTGGTCTTTATGCGGGTATGGAACAACTAGAGTGGAGGCTATCACTAAAGCTGATGCCTATATATGGGATATGTCCTTCTAAGTAGGCTGCCTTTTTGCCTCAGTGGGAGAGGATGTGCCTAGCCCAGCAGTGAGTTGATTTGCCAGGGTTCAGGGATATCCAAGAGAGGCCCCACCCTTTCCAAGGAGACAAGGAGAGGGATGGGGGAATGATTGTGGGAGTTAAGTGAATAAAAAAGATACTACTTAGAAATTTTATATCTGAAAATGTCTAGTAAATTACTAAATTAATATAAAAGTCCCATAAATCTATATAATCTCAAACAATATTTATTTATTTTTTATTTATTGAAAGTACCCTCAGAGCTCCCAGGGACTAAACCACCAACCAAAGACTACACATGGTGGGACTCATGGCTCCAGCAGCATATATGTAGCAAAGGATGGCCTAGTTGGTCATCAGTGGGAGGAGAGGCCCTTGGTCCTGTGAAGGTTCTATGTCCAAGTGTATGGGAAAGCCAGGGCCAGAAAGTGGGAGAGGGTGGGTTGGTGCGGGGACGGAACAGAGTTTTTGATTGTTTGTTTTTTTGTTTTGTTTGTTTTTTTTTTTTTCCGGAGGGAAAACCGGGAAAGGAGATAACATTTGAAATGTAAATTTTAAAAATCTAATAAGAAAAAAGAAAAAAAAAAAAGAAAGTAGACACTTTTTTCCATATAATATATCGTTATTATGGTTTCTTTCCCCCCTGCTTCTCCCATCTCCTCTCTTTTCTTATCAACTCTTTTTCTATTGCTCATAAAACATCACCACCACCACCACCAACAAAACAGGTTTCTAAGAGATAACAATATAGTAATGTAATATAACATATAAGGTTACTAAGAGATAAAAATATAATAATATAATATAATATATGGCATGATGAAAGAAAGACTTAGAAGATGCAATGTATAACTTCTTGAGGCCATACAGATATTCTGTGATAGAGATCATATGGTATTTGTATTAAATCACTATCTAGAACTCTAAATTTAATTGAAATTTTAGTATCTGCCTTTCAATATATGAAAGCTACGATTTCTCTCAAAGGTGCAGGAATAATTAAACAAGAAAACTTATTTTTTAATGAGTTCTTTAGTAGCTTCATATTCACAGGTAATGCATTTTAGAAATTTGAACCCTGATTGCTCTATTTTAGCTACTGCCTTTTTCTAATGACATCCTTCTTCAAAAGTGAAGCAACAACATATTTGTGTACAAAATATGTGGTTACAGTTCTGTACTATATTTAAAAAGAGAAAAGAAAAAAATCAAACAGACGAGACCTTGAAACATAAAAGTAATAAAATTATAGAGTAACAGTAGAAATATGGTTATTTTGGGCATCGAATTGTCCTTGTGTTCAGTGTTAACACCAAGAGACACAAACAGAAGGAAATGTATGAACTCATTGTTCATCAAAATTCAAGTCTTGAGGTGACACATCAGGAAAATAGAAAGATAACAACAACATTCACAAACTGTGTGACTGCAAGAGGTGAAGTATCCATCATATAGAACAAATGCTGCAACAAGTAACTCAAATTTAAAAGAAATAGTGAAAGATGTGTACAGATATTTTCACCAACATAATATACAAGTAGCCAATAGATTCATAATAGTATCCTATGAGCCGTTATGAAAAATGAGAATTAAGCAAATTATATCCTGCCTCAATTCATTAAAATAGCAATAATCCAGAACATGTAAAATAATAAATATTGGCCAATAATGTGAATTCATGATGAGCATAATATATTAGTTAGATATTCAATGAGAGGTGTTTCACCTGATATGTTTTTATAACCATGATCCAGAATGCCAAGTGCATTTAACATGTTGAAATTGCAAACAGCTCCCTGAAATAATCCTATTCTATATTCTGTGGCTGGAGAAAACTCTCTCCCTTGATGAGTAACTTCTACAATTGCATGATTTCAACTTTGGAGATAAATAGGATTATAAGTTTGGAATAGTAAGCAATTTGCCAAAATTTAAGAACAGGCCATCTTTAAAGGGTGAGCACTATTTTTTGTAAATGGTTTCTTTTCACTCTGGAGACTAACTGTAGGCATCATATCTTACTTTTTCTTCCCTTTAAATACCTAAATTCTCCTTCAGAATTTTTAAAGTTAGATATTTGAAATACTACCAGAGGACCCACCCGTACCACTCCTGGGCATATACCCAGAAGATGCTCCAACATGTAATAAGGACACATGCTCCACTATGTTCATAGCAGCCTTATTTATAATAGACAGAAGCTGGAAACAACCCAGATGTCCCTCAACAGAGGAATGGATACAGAAAATGTGGTACATCTACACAATGGAGTACTACTCAGCTATTAAAAACAAGGAATTTATGAAATTCTTAGGGAAATGGATGGATCTGGAGAATATCATCCTGAATGAGGTAACCCAATCACAAAAGTAAACACATGGCATGCACTCTCTGAGAAGTGGATATTAGCCCAGAAATTCGGAATACCCAAATACAATCCACAAACCACAAGAGACTCAAGAAGGAAGACCAAAATGTGGATACTTCGTTCCTTCTTAGAAGGGGGAACAAAATACCCATCTAAGGAGTTGCAGAGACAAACTATGGAGCAGAAACTGAAAGAAGGATAATCCAGAGACTGCTCCACCTGGGAATCCTTTCCATATTCAATCATCAAATCCAGACATCATTGTGGATATCAGCAAGTGCTGGCTGACAGGAGCCTAATGTATCTGTCTCCTGAGAAGCTCTGACAGTGCCTGACTAATACAGAAGTAGAGACTTACAACCATCCATTGGACTGAGCACAGGCTGTCTAATGAAGGAGCTAGAGAAAGTACCCAAGGAGCTGATGGGCTTGCAGCCCCTTAGGACGAACAATATGAACTACCTAGTACCCTCAGAGATGCCAGGGACTAAACCATCAACCAAAGAGCACACATGGTGAGGACTCATGGCTCCAGCAGCATATGTATAGCAGAGAGTGGCCTATTTGGTCATCAAGGGCAGGAGAAGCCCTTGACCCTGTGAAGGTTTATGCCCCAGTGTAGGGGAATGCCAGGGCCAGGAACTGGGAGAATGTGGGTTGGTGAGTGGGGGGAGAGGGGGAGGGAACAGGGTTTGGGTTTTGTTTTTCTTTTTCTTTTTGTTTTGGAGGGGTAACCAGGAGAGGAGATATCATTTGAAATGTAAATAAAGAAAATATATAATAAAAATGTAGAAGGATTCTAGAAGAAATTAAAAAAAAAAGAAATTTATAGCACAGTGCTTCTTTTAAGAATCCCATCATCTTTAGGGGACAGATAAATAAATGGTTTAGTGATTAAAAGTACTTCTTCATGCAGTGAACCCAGGTTCAGTTTTTAGCACCTCTATAGAGACTGAAAATTACCCAAAAGTCTAGCTCCAGGGGATTCAATTTCCTCTGTCATTTATAAGGATGAAGCACACACTTGATGTACTTATTTGCAGTCTACAATCTCACACCAATAAAATAAATTTATCAAAGTATATTTCTTTTTCTAAAAGTCATTGAACATGTTGAACAAGTTGAAATAAGTAATTCCCTCACGATTCCTACAGGTGTCCTGGCATAAGGAATCCATTGAATACGAAAGCATCAATTCCCTAAAGCTTCTCCTGTGTCATCTTTATAACACTTGAGTAAGTAGTATGTATTTACTGAAGGACAAGACTATATTTATAGGGTACAATAGAAAAAATGTTAAAAGATGTTTTCTATAGATGTTTATAATATAGATGCAAGGAGTCAAGTTTCATACAGAAATAATAAATGATTGAACGTGAATTTTCAGTACTTTAGAACTGTAGGATATATTTGCTCTTAAGCTTTTAAAGAGGCATGACCGTACATTCATGTTTTGAGTAATGGGACACTTTTGCAGGCTGGGATTTTAATTCAGCGCTTTTCTAGCATGCAAGAAACTCTAGGTTTGATCATGAGCCATGCTAAACCATCATATTCCTGGCATGCTTTGAATCCCAGTAATTAACAGATCGAGGCGAAGGACCTGAAGTTTAAGGTCATCTTTGTCTATATAACAAGTTCAAGCATAGCTTCAGCTTTGTGACAGCATGGTACTCTGTGTTAAAAGTAATTATAAGACAGATTTTTATATATGAATCATATGAAAGAGCATTATATAGTACTGCTTTTTAAAAACGTATAGCAAGCTATATACGATATGAAAGTCCTTCTTTCCCAACTGTAGAAGTGACAGTTAGCCTGTGATATATCCATCATTTGCCCCACATGTGAAACTCTAAATTAGATTATTCAAATATGCTCTAAAAGAGGGTACCCCTGGAAACCACTTACAGACTTCATAGGGGTAGAAAATGGTTTGGCTGCTGATTGGTTTTAGCCTCAGGGAGTACCACACCAATGCACAGCAGTCTCCTGTGACTACCAATTTGGATCCCAGTATGATGCACAGCATTGCCTGTGGTCATTAAAGCCATATTGGTCAAGGTATTAACTTGTTTAGAGATCGCTTTTTCCTTTATTCATAGGTAGAGTCTTGCAGACAGCCAACTACAGGTTTAAACTTACCCTTGAGTTTGTTTGTTTGTTTATTTATTTACTTTACTTCAGGGATTTTTCATATTTTCTTTTTTTTTAAACTCCATTTTTTCTTTTTTATTAGATATTTTCTTTATTTACATGTCATATGATATCTCCTTTCCCAGTTTCCCCTCCGAAAAAAAGAAAAGAAAAAAAAAAAAAACAAAACCCTGTTTCCTCTGCTCTACCCTTGCTCACCAACCCACCCTCTCCTGCTTCCTGACCCTGAACCTTTACAGGGCCAAGGGCCTCTCCTGTCCTTGATGATGAACTAGGCCACCCTCTGCTATACATATGCTGCTGGAACCATTAGTCCCACCATATGTACTCTTTGGTTGGTGGTTTAGTTCCTGGGAACTCTGAGGGTACTAGGTAGTTCATATTGTTGTTTGTCCTATGGGGCTGCAAGCCCTTCAGCTCCTTGGGTCTTTTCTCTAGCTCCTTCATTGGGGACCCCGTGCTCAGTCTAATGGATGGCTCAGCCTCTACTTCTGTATTAGTCGGGTACTGTCAGAGCCTCTCAGGAGACAGCTATAACAGGCTCCTGTCAGCCAGCACTTGCTGGCATTCACAATAGTGTCTGGATTTGATGATTGAATATGGGATGGATTCCCAGGTGGAGCAGTCTCTAGATTGTCCTTCCTTCAGTCTGTTCAGACATTCTTGACCTTTGATTTGTAGAATACATCTCAGAAGCACATTCTAGGGTATAATGGCAATAATCAATGCTCTTAAGATTGAATATTTACTTACCTTTGTGCTAAAATGTTGATGTTAATAGTATTAGAATTTCCTCCACATTTTCTATTATTTGTGTTTGTATTTTGTACATTTTTTATAATGCTCATTGACTTCTAACCCCACCCAGAACCACTTCCCACTACTTCTACTCACAAAACTTTTTCAGTTTTTGTTTTAAGTGTCTTTACTTCATTAAATATTATTGGCATTTCCAATACACTCTTAAACATGGGAGCATCTACTGGAATGAGTTAACCCAATAGCGACCAGTTCCTTAAAATGATGTCCTCTCCCTTTTCCAACAGCTTTCAATGACCAATAGTTTCCTGACTAGGTAGGCCTCTGTTCCCACTTCCGTTCTCCATGAGGAACTTTGTCTGATTATAGCTTTCACTTGTCTTTTTGGTGCTATGCAAAACTACTGTGAATTCATATGTGCAACTGGTTATACTGTGCCTTGAAAACACTTTCATACTTTAGCTACCTACTATCTCTGGCTTTTAAAATTGTCTGTGCTGATGCCTGGGATTTGAGAACTGGGTGTGTGATATGACTGCTTCATAGGGTGAGAATGCCTTTGTTCTGTGTTTTTCTTTTTCTTTTTTCTTTTTTCTCTGCACACTGGAAAATTGTATGAAACAATTCTATTTATTCATCACTCATTACAAAATTAATATTTCTAATGAGAACTGGCTAATAAAGTAACCTATAGGATAATTGTTAGAAGTTGGTTTAATACTATGTCTTTTTAGTAGACAGATGATTGGAGAGATATTCCTTTTAGGACTGTGATATATATGTAGTATGTAGAGTTTGGGGCCCCAGTATTGATGCCAGGTATGAATTTCAACTTGCTGAACAGAACTTAAATTCAACCAGAAAATGGTTGATTTCTCCTATGTCCTTTGTGCCACTCTTATTCCTGTGAGCATGTCCTGTCAGGATTGGTGATTATTAAAGCTTACAACCTTCACAGCTAAACGAGATTACTTTATTTCTCCAGTAACATACATTGGGCAACTTCAAGCACTATGAAACCTAGTCAGTTCAGCTTCCATCTAGATAAATATCAAACTGATTTCTCAGTATTCTATGACACAATTATGTGGTATCTTAACAAGGTTACTGTTGTCAGGTTTCAGATGGCGCTCTTTAGCTTATGATAACAGTTTGAACTTTAACATTAAGAAAATATGTGTTTTCTGAGTAATATTAGATTTATATACATTTCCATAAGGGTTAATAAAGTTTAGACAATGTTTAACAGATAGGAAAATTGAATATTTAATTCTATGGAAATATCTAATTAGAAAAAGATAGGTTTGAGCCAAGCTCCAGTAATATCTGAGCTTTTATTTTTAAATGCTAGTGATGGCTAAGGCTCAACAGATATTGTAATCAATTCAGAAGCTTAGGGATAATGTAATATGTAGTCATTGGAATGTGTGATTGAAATACTTAAAGTGTTTCTGTACTGAATATAACAGTAATGCAGAAAACACATGAAAGATTATATTTATAGTAACATCACAATGATAAGTAACAGTGATGATTACACATTATCAGAATATAAAAGTTATGTTCTCATAAGACTCCATGTCTATAGTAGATGCACTATAGGACTCATCTGATTTTTCATCATAATTCAGAATAGATGAAATATTGATTGGAGGAACCTAAATTTTCTTGAGCTTTCATTTAATTATCACCTTTGTTACTGGTATAAAATTCTCATGGTGAGGTTAATCCAAAGAAATAGGATTATTTGACCATATGGATTTGTCTTTTTTGGTTCTATGGTTATAAAAGTTCTTAAGAGCTCTTCTAAAGAGGTCATTTAGAGTAACTTGAATCCATTTACCTTAGGCATTGGTGTTTAATTCATAATTGATCCAAATACATACATTTTCATTAAAGTAAAATATATTTTGTGATATATATTATATATAACATATATGTATACATATATATGTATGTGTGTGTGTAACAGCTACAAAAGTTTTACTCTAAAGAGGTAAATCAAATGTGTAAATCACATCTAAGAAAAATGTTACAAGGTATTTAAGGATTTTACATATTTTTATTTATGTTGTAAGAGGTACTGCATATCTGCCATCATGTACAGTATTTGGAAATCAGAAAGCGACTAATGTAAGTCACGTTCCCTCTTATACCCCATGGGTTCTGTGAATAAAGCTCACATTTTTAGTTTTCTGGAAAGGCTGTATTAAACTTAACCAATTAAGCCATTTTACTGGGCCAATAATTATTTTCTTTTTCTTTTTTTCATCTCCTTTTTAAAATCAATGACAAAATAAAGCAAAAATTGATTGTAAAAACATAGACAACTTGAAAGTTAATAGTGATTGTTCTAAGACTATTGCATGATACAGACTGAAAGAACAGGAGGATCTTGGGTTAATTAAAATGCAGAAGGTAATTCAGGGAGTAACTTCCAATGATCACATTACATTTTCTCAGATGTCACGGTCCTGTGCATTTTTATGATACTGTTAGTTATTGTAAGGATTAGAAAATAAGATTATTCAGTGGAATAATGTGTTTACCAAGATACTTGAGAAGCTAAGAAGCTAAGTTCATTGTTTACATTTATGCAATAATACATATTTGATGACTATACATTGAACATAATCTAGATAAGTCACCATTATGAAGGTCAGCTCTTAGGGACAATAATTTGGACTTTAATAGGCATGTCATTTTTAGGAAGTCATTTCAATAAGTAATTTATAGTGCATTCTTATCTCATTCTCAGTTAGTCATTATATTTTTTATACTTAAACACTCAAAGGTTCTGCTCATGCAGATTTACATGTAATGAGATTTGTCTTATCAGCTCCAGCAAGTGACAGACTAATGAGAAACTATTCACAATTAAAGAATGACTACTAAATTGCTGTCATTCTATTCAGTCTACGATGAATGAATCTTACTTAACTTTATTTTTATATTGCCCATACAGGATAAAAATTCATGTTAATATGTATTGAATAACATACATTACAAAGGCCATACAATTTCCCCAAATGTTATAATCATGAAAGTGTGTAACTAAGTGGGAACATCATTAATTTTAGTTCAAGAATCCCAACTTCTAACCATTTTGCCCCACTGCTAACTTTTGGTAATTAAATGTTTTTACTGTAAAGTATTCAAACTAGTATCAACTTAAATCATCCAATATCACTCCTACAAGAAAAGTGAAGACTCTATAGTCGAACTTGTAATTATCTTTCTCTAAGTTGTCAATGAGTATTTTACTCAATGTCCTTGCATATCCTGCCTAATAAAGCCCTTGCTAGCAGATAGCTCACGTTATGAAGGGAAAGTCACATGGACTGCTGAAGATTTATTCCAATGGATCTTTTAACTTCTGCTGCTCCTATGATGCATTCTATCTTCTTCAGGGGAAAATAAACACATCTGACTTTAGAGCACTTGGCTCTACATGGGAGATGGTGAAGGAAAAGAAAAAAATCAAAATATATTGTAACAAAAACTGAAATTCAAACAAACTTACTTTACAAAGTGAAAAAAAGAACAAAATGAAAATTATTTCTTTTTAGGGACTGGCATGTCATATGTGTCATTTAATCTTCACCCTATGTGTAAGAAGTATATTTTTATTAAGTTTATTTGAAATGATCAAGTGAAGTTGCATGATTTGTCCATGATTATAAAACATCAAGAGTAGAATTTGTAGAGTAGGTTTTCTGGTTCTCCATATTTCTATAGAAAATTAATCTTACTAATACTGTATGAATCTCTTTTTCTCCATAATAGAATTATATTTAGTTATGTACAATTGGATATCAGATGGTTTCTTTGCTCTGTGTGTTTTTGTATGTTGTTTGATCTAATTACTGATTTAAGCAAGACTTTCCTAACTCCTAGAAGGAACTTTTATGTGAATAAATTTTCAAATCCAATTAAATTGAATTAATTCTTTTTTATTCTCAGTAGTAAAACCCATCTCAAAAAAAGTAATCAAGAATTCATCCTGTTAAAAGGAAATGCAGGGACAAAGAGTAGAGCAGAAACTGAAGAAAAGGCCATCCATAGACTATGCCACCTAGGGATCCATCCCATCTGCAAACACCAAACCCAGACACTATTGCTGATGCCAAGAAGTGCATACTGACAGGAACTCGGTATAGCTGTCCACTGAGAGACTCTGCCAGACCCTGAACAATACAGATGCAAATGTACACAGACAAACATTGGACTGAGCACTGGAACCACAATGAGGAAGTTCGGGCAAGGAGTGAAGGAGCTGAAGGGGTTTGCAACCTCATAGGAATAACAACAATATTAACCAACCAGACTCCCCAAAGCTCCCAGGGACTAAACCACCAACCAAAGAGTACCCACAGCTCTAGCAGGACATGTAGCAGAGGATGGCCTTATCTGGTATCACTGGGAGGGGGAGTCCCTTGGTCCTGTGGAGGCTTAATGGCCCAGGATAGGGGAAGGCTAGGCCACTGAGGCAGGAGTGGGTGGGCAGTTGATGGTGTACCATAATAGAGGAAAGGGGTAGGAAAAAGGAGATAGGGGGCTTGTGGATGGTAAACTGGGAAGGAGAATAACATTTAAAATGTAAATAAATAAAATAACCAATAAAACAAAGAAAAATATAAAATGAAGACTTATTTTGCCATTAAAAATGAATAGTTGAGAGATGACAAATCTAAATATACAAAACAAGTAAAAATGTATAAATATAATACATATATTTATTTATTTATATCATAACTGTCTTGTTACAGAAACATATTTAACATATCAATTTAAACTATTATCGAGTGAGAGCCACCATCCTCTCTCTGGTGAGTTCCTAAGCCGGGAGCAGCCAGCAGGGAGGCACAGGCCCCAAGAGTCACAGGGGAGCCACCCGGGTGGCAGGGACAGGATCCTCTCAGCTTCCAAGTGGCAGAGGTGGATCAGCAACCTTAGCTGCCCCTCCCTTGCACGAGGAGGGTCTGCCTCCAGGGACCGCTTTGACCCAGAGTCTCCAGTGAGCGCCACCATCCTCTCTCAGGTGAGTTCCTAAGCCACGAGCAGCCAGCAGGGAGGCACAGACCCCACAAGTCGCAGGGGTCTTGCAGGGCATCAGGGACAGGACAAGCTCCAGTCAGAGTCACTAAGAA
>NW_022196910.1:29449063-29449364 GCF_008632895.1 Mastomys coucha | reverse complement strand
GAATGGCTAGCATAAAAAGCTCAGGTGACAGCAGATGCTGGAGAGGTTGTGGAGAAAGAGGAACATTATGGCATTGCTGGTAGGATTGCAAACTGGTACAACCACTCTGGAAATCAGTTTGGCGGTTCCTCCGGACATTAGACATAGCTCTACTGGAGGACCCAGCCATACCACTACTGGGCATATACCCAAAAGATACTGCATCATGTAATAAGGACACATGCTCCACCCCTTTCATAGCAGCCTTATTTATAATAGCCAGAACCTGGAAACAACGCAGATGTCCCTCAACAGAGGAGTG
>NW_022196910.1:29441808-29448686 GCF_008632895.1 Mastomys coucha | reverse complement strand
AAAAAAAAAAAAAAACTATTACCACTAGGCAGAACTGATGCATTCATAGACAAAAGAGATGACTCATTTTAACTCAGAAAAAGAATATGGAATATATAACTTTAATCAATATTAATAGTCAATATTAATATCATTATAATAATTAATTAGTTGTTAATTTAGATAAACTTATATTTGTGCATAATTTATGTATGACAATCTGTCCTTTAGTACATAATTGTATGTTCTTCTATCTGATTTGCAGACATTACATATTAAAGAATTAAGAACTTAATTTACTATATGTAGATGTGTATAGATTTCATTCATATGATTTAACAGCTGATTCATTCAGCTACTTTTCCTCATATGTTGAGATCAACAAATTAGAGATAACTTCTGGATTCAAGTGATGTAATTAGACATTCTAACATCTAAATTACTATTTTTGTGTACTTAACAGAAAGAAAATTTTAGAAATGATATATTACACCATAAAAAAAACCCTTCAGTGGAACTTTTAATAATTAAAAGTATGGAATTTCTGCAAATTCAGGCAGAATCCCCCCTTTGTAATATGGTGAAATTACTAATATGGCATGCAGAGGTACAAAATCATGTAAAAATAATTTTTGTAAATTTATAGCCTGAGATTTCTACATTTTTGCCTTATCTTCAAAATAGTTTCAATCATAATTGTAATTTAAAGGATAATTTCTTGAAGTTCAGGTTTACTGCAAGATCCCTAAGAAGCTAGAAATAACAGTCTTCCAGCCTCTATCCTCCATGTGTTGGAATTACACAAATATAACCACATCTGATGATTTATAGAGAACCAGGGAAGAAATCATGGGCTTTGTACAAGTTAGGCAAACTCTCTACCAATTTAGCTACATCCCCAACTCTACAATAGAACTCAGTTAAACTTCATTAACATGAAAATTTTAATAAGTGTCTTAATTTTCATCACTAACACAAATATTTGAGAAATACACTGAACATGTGAAAAGAAAGATTCATTCTTTTATGGTTTCAGTGGGCTTAGCCAAGGTTAAGTGACTCCATCTTTCTGGGGTGTGCTGAAGTAGACCTCAAGGTAGTACAGGAATATTGGCACATATTAAAAAGCACTAGAAGTATTTTCATTTTGGTTGTGTATGGTTCTTAAGTGTGTGAATAATTTCCTACAGGATTCCATTCATTCTTTCTTCACAGAGCATAATTCCTGGGACATAACAATGATCCCAATCAATCTTTATTGAGTTAATCTAATTGATATATAACACCAGGGCTAACTCCCACATATTTCCTGACATTTGTGATTTTTTTAAATATGAACTTGAGCATGGATATAAAAAGGTAAGTACCAGAAGATTAAAATCTACCAATATATTTGAAAATCTAATTTTGAGCAAATCTTAAATTGGACTTGAACATTAAGAAAGAGAAAGATGTTCTATGCCTGGTTAGAAAGCTGTCAAAATTTTGGTTTAGGAAGCAGGGGCATTAGTTAAGATCCTAAAAGATATACTACTTGAGATGACAGTGAAATAAAAGAAAATGAAGGATTACACTCATGATCATGAAGACTGTATGAGTTAGACACCAGATTCCCAATAAGTCATCACAGATATATGTTGAGACAGGACCTTTCACTAGTATCTATGACCTTAAATATACTCATGTAGAATGCAAAAATGTTCTAGAAGCTGAGATCATCAGATCCTGTGATTTGGAGCCTCATGCAAACTTTTACTAATAAAATACTGTATATTAATGTTAAATAGTTGGCCATGAAAGTGAAATTTATTTATGAAAAGACATACATATTTGGGTGCTTATAATGTCTATGCATATACAATGTAAGAAATTATTGAATATTATTTATACATATATTAGATATATATTATTACATATATTATTTTATTGTTTGTATACTGTAGATAAGTCCAAAATGAACCATAAATTATAAAGCATCTATGTATTCTAATAAAATATAAGGACTTTAAAATTTTTTACAAATATATATTCTAGGCATTTTTAATAGAGGATTACTTGACCTTTCTATGACTTTTTTCTCTCCTTATATTTTCCCCCATTCTGTTCCTCTTTCTTTACTTCTCATTGGTAGAGCACAAATCTCTCTGTTCTCCAACCCAATTTCTTATAAAATGGAAATGAAAAGATTTCTGGCACTACATAAGCAAAGTTCCACATATAGATGTCACTATTAAAACTTAGAAAAACAGTTCTATTTTTGAAGAGTATTATGGTAAATGCTTAATAAGTTCTACTAGTAAGGTTCCTTCTAGAAATGATCACTCTTCAATATCTAAATGCTTAATTTAAATTTGGAATTGTGTTTTACAGTTAGTTGGAAATATACAATCAAAAATCTCAAAAAAAAAGAAATGGTTAAACAGTGAAGTAATATTTTTTTTCATAGTACAATATTCACCTATAAATATAAATATAAAAAATAGTAATCAAGGTTGTAAATAGATAGCACATCACCAAGTAAACTAATAGAATTTTAAGAAGAATGAAGCCACTAAACTATCAGAATAAAATCTATAATAGATTGTTTATAGAAATATATACACAAGGTAAGTGAGAATTAAATGTGATTAATACTAGGCCTGCAGAATACATTTATCAGTTTTACTCAACTCATCTTAGGTTCTGAGTAATATTTTACATCATAGGACTAATTTATAGCATCCATTCAGAGAGCTGCAGATGAGCTGATTCACTGAGTATTTATCTTTTGTTTTCCTGCTAAAGCACTGTGCTTTATGGATGTCTAGGGACACCAATATATCAAAGCATGTCCTGACTGACACCTTAGGCTAGTCATGTTTTAGTATTTATATAACATGAGATTCTCCAGAGAAACAGAATCATTTGGGAGCCTATTGGCTGTGTGGAACTGACTCAAGTGAAAGCTATATTGAAGATCTGAAAGGTGAGGCACCCAAGAAGAGTTGATGTTTCAGTTCTACTCTAAAGTCACAATTAAAAGGAAAATCACTATCCTAGGGCAAAGGCATCCAGGGAGAAGGAGCCCTCCCTTTCTAAGAGAGGGACAATTTGTTTTACTCAAGTCTCAGTTGAATTTATAATTTTTCTAATATTATGTGATGCATGTAGTTTTACTCAGTTTACTGAACCAATTGTTAAATTCTTTCAAAGAAATGCCCAACATAAAGATTAAACAAATGTCTAGAATTATGTAGGTCATTCAAGTCAGTTAATGAGATCCACTACTTTGTTTTCTGAGAGAGTCTTGGGTTTTGATGGGTTTAAGTGGTTTTGCTTACCCTACAAAAGCTAGATGACAGATCATGCTTCTCCTGCACAATTGTAACAACATTAAAAAAAAAAAAAGGTTTACAGATAGGGTCAAATGTTTGCTAAGGAGATGAAATCATTTATAATCCAGCATTCCTGGGACACATTATAATCTTTACCCTTTACAACATCTGTAAGGCTCTTATGGCATCGCTATTCTGTGAGGGAAACTGAAGTACAGATTTATTAGACTATACATCTAATGGCACAAGACTAATATAAAGCGCTGGATTTAAAATGAACCGTTGCCTGTTCCAAAGTGCATTTGTCTTCTGCACATCATGCTGTCAAACTAGCAATTGAAAAGTTTCAGGATCACAAGATACAAGTCTGTACAAGAAGCAGAGTTTGCAAGTCAAGACAAAACACAGGAAAACAGTGGAGCCATTTGATATACAAGAGATTGTCTAAGGAAAGAAATGGAATTGATTAGATTTGAGGAAAAAGAAATGCTTTCTAAACTTAGAAGAATGAAATCTTGGGGTTCCTCATGAATGAATTCACCCATAAAAACCAAGCTAACTGGAAGAAATATGTGATTATGTACATATCTGCTTTATATGTATGCAGCAATGAAGTTAAGGTAATCAAAAGAAGTTTTTCTTTCTCTCATGAATTCAAAACAAAGTATTCATAATAAAATATGGCCTTCTGAAGACTATTGTAAGTCTGTGCATTGTTGAAATGTGTTAATAAGAAATTAAAATGTTAGCTAATAGGATATTGCTTTACAAATACACAGAGTTAGAAAAATATGAAATAAATAAATGTTAGTCGATAGTAATATTAAAGTTTTTCTGGATAAACTTTTAAGAATAAAAATTCCATTTTCACTCCCAAAAATATTCAAAATCTATTAGATATGATGAATAGTGAGCTGTCTTTTTACTGGAGGTGGACTCTACAATTTTCCTCTCACCATGGTAGGAGGGGATTTCATGTAAGGTTCCTCCATCCCTTTGAGTCCTGGGAGTCTGTTACCTCCTAGGTCTCTGGTATATTCTAAAGCCCCATCACCACCTTCTACCTCCTGAGGTTGCCTGTTTCATTCTTTCTGCTGACCTTCAGGGCTTTAGTCCTCCCCTAACCCCAATACCTGATAAAGTTTCCATCTTCCCCAACTCTGGCCCACAATTGCTACTACCTGAAAAACAAAACAAAACAAAACAAAAAACAAACAAAACAAAACAAAACAAAACAAAAACCCGGCAGGAACACAAATGAAAAACAGCCAGAGGAAAAGGAGATCCTGTGACAAGCCCGAATTGATATCTAGCTTAGGGGGAGACACCAAAGCCTGACACTATTACTGATGCTATGGTGTGCTTACAAACAAGGGCCTATCATGACTGCCCCCTAAAGGCCCCACAAGCAGCTGAAAGAAACTGCTGATCCCTGTGGTTGAATTAGGAAGAAGCTAGAAGGAGCTAAAGAGGAGGGCGACCCTGTAAGGAGGAACAGCAGTCCCAATTAACCTGGACCCCCTCGAACGCATATACAGCAAAGGACCCCCAGGTTTGGACGCAGTCAGAGAAGATGCACCTAACCCTCGAGAGACTTGGAGTCCCAGGGAGTGGGGAGATCTGGGGGTGGGGTCACCCTCTTGGAGACTATGGGGGAGCAAGGTGTGGGGATGCAGAAGAGTCAGAGAGCAGATCAGAATAGGGATAAATTCTGGACTTTAAAAAGAGATTAAAGAATAAATGAATGAATGAATAAATAAATAAATAAATAAATAAATAAATAAATATGAATTGTGACCATACTAGTAGTATTCGATTACAAAAATAGAATAGTTTTTTAAATACAGTTTATAGTCTTGCATATAATTTAAGACTGGCAGGCTACAAGATGATATTCATATATTTTTGTTTGTTTATTTATTTTGTATGGCTATATTAACTCCATTCCCCAGATGACTTCTCCATTTTAGGAAATTGTAGCTGTTTAAATTGAATTAAAATCAATTAAAAAACAACAAACAAACAACAACAAAAAGTCAGGCATCTTAATATGTCGAAATACTTGAGGAATTATTATTATTATTATTATTATTATTATTATTATTATTATTATTATTTTGGTTTCTTGAGACAGGGTTTCTCTGTGTAGCCTTGGCTGTCTTGGAACTCACTCTGTAGACCAGGCTGGCCTTGAACTCAGAAATCTGCCTGCTTCTGCTTCCCAAGTGTTGGGATTAAAGGCATGTGCTACCACTGCCTGGCACTATTTTATTCACTTTACATCTGATCACTGACTGTCTCCTGGTCACCTCCTCTCACCATACTTCCCATCATTCCCCTTTCCTTCTCCTCTGAGAGAGTGGAGGCTCCACCCAGGGTATAACCTCATAGTGGCACATAAAGTTCCTGCAGGACTCAGTGCTTCTCCCACTGAAGCCAGACAAGACAGCTGAGTCAGTGGAAAGGATTCCACAGACTAGTGAAAGCTTTAGGGATAGCACCTGTTCCAGCTGTTCGGGACCCACATAAAGACCAAGTTGCTCATTTCTACATATATGTAGGTGGCCTAGGTCCAGCCAATGTCTGCTGTTCAGTTGGTGGTTTAGTCTGTGAGAGCCCCTAAAAATCTTCAAGCTGTACTATAGACCAAAACAACACACACATCATCATCATCATCATCATCATCATCATCATCATCATCATCATCACCATCAACATCACCACCATCACCATCACCATCACCATCACCATCACCATCACCATCATCATCATCATCATCATCATCATCATCATCATCATTGTAATAATCATAATAAAACCCTGTACGGCACTTGTATAGGAACAGAAAGGTTGATAAATGGAATTGAATTGAAGACTGAAAAATATACCCACATATCTATGGACACTTGATTTTTGATAACAAATGCAAAGCAGTGCAATGGGGAGAAAAAGTGTCTTCAACAAATGGTGTTGGTCTAACTGGATGTCTGCACGTAGAAGAATTCAAAAAGATCCATATCATACTCCCTGCTCAAAACTGAAATCAAGTAGACTGAAGACCTCAGCGTAAATAAACTAAATCTAATAGAACAGAAAGTGGAGAACAGACTTGAACTCATTGGTTCAGGAGAAAACTTCCTGAACAGAACCTCGTTGGCTCAGGCTTTAAGATTAACAGCTTAGATAAACGTGACCCCATTGAACTGAAAAGCTTCTGTAAAGCAAAGAACACTACCATCAGGGTAGAATGGCAGCCTACAGATTGGGAAAGGGTCTTCCCCAATCTTACATCTGAAAGTGGAATTAGTTTCTTGCTAGTTTCTAGCTAGTAATTTCTCAATAATGAAACAAGTTTAACAGACCCAGCTTAGGTTCTTCATGACTGTGGTAATGGCCATCATTGGTTCTGAAATATAATAAGCTATGTACAAGGAGTAAAAAACAACAACAACAACAAAACAAAAACAAAAACAAAAAAACCTTGATTTTAAAAATTTCAATATTTTAATTTGTGTCTTTGAGAAATTGAGATAATACATTTAAATCTTTGCTGATGCCTAAGATGAATCTTCACTAATTTTAGTT
>NW_022196910.1:29427200-29438163 GCF_008632895.1 Mastomys coucha | reverse complement strand
CCCCTTAGGACGAACAACAATATGAACTAACTAGTACCCTCAGAGCTCCCAGTGTCTCAACCACCAAGCAAGGACTGCACATGGAGGGGTCTGATTGTTCTGGCAGCATGTGCATAGTAGAGGATGGCAAATTCGATCAGCAATAGGAGGAGAGGACCTCGGCCCTGTGAAGGTTCTGTGCCCCAGTGTAGGGGAATGTCAGGGCCAATAATTGGGAGAGGGTTGGGTGGCAGGCATGGGGAGGGGGAAGCAAGAGGGGTTTGTTTTTGTTGTTTTTGTTTGTTTCTTTGTTTTTTGGAGGGGAAACTGGGATAGGAGAAATTTACATGTAAATAATGAAAATATCTAATAAAAAAAAAGAAAAAAGAAAAGAAAAATAAGAATAGTTCTCTTCTGGAAGATTCATGACATCCCCCTCCGGTGACTAACAGTGGAGAGAGAATGGTAGATGTTCAGTGAAAACGTCATTTCCAGTTTTATTTACTTTCTTCCTGTTCAATGACAAACAACATATGCTACTGAGATGTTGGGTGGCTATCAAAAAACTGCAGCTGTCTGTGAGCAATACAGTCATGGACAAAACCTGAAGCAAACATAGCTAAAATAAAAAATCAACAGATGCTTTACAGTGTACAGTATCAATCACAGATGGGCTTCCTTAGTGATTACCTTGAGATCTGACACTATATTCTAAAATAGGCTTTGTAGTAGAGGAATAGGTATTATTTCCAGCTCATGTAAACATCCTAATTATATTTAAGATGAATGAGATTGAGTGGTTTAAGTGTAGTGAACCCATGTTCATGAAAGGATATTTTTAATTTATGATGGGGTTTTTGGGTGTAGCTCCATTGTAACTTGAGGAATACTGAAATGCTTTAAGCAGAAACAAATGTTATAATGGCAAACGTAACATTTTCTATTTAAAGACTTCATAAAGGGTTCAGGAAATTATCTTAGAATACAGGCAAAAGTATAGTATTGGCATGAAAATTTTAACAATATTACTCAAACGTTATATGTTTTTTATTGTAAAAAGTTACTTGTTTCATTCCAAGGAAGTCTATATATTGCTCCATTTTCACTCTAAAACACTCTCTTAGCATCATCTGTCTGGATATCATATCTTTCTCATTCTCCATAATATAATCATTTTCTTCCCTGTGTCCCACAAACATGCCTTTTAAATGAAATACTTGAAAGACTGTCTACACGACAATGTAATTAGTATTTTCCATCATCTCATTTATGTGATCTTTTCACTCATATGCATAAATTTCTTATGTTTACTGAATGTAGTGGGTAATTTTTTTCTCTGGCATTGAGGCCACAACTATGCCTAGAATACAATAGAAATTTAACAAATTTACTATATACACATGAAAGTGATGAATGAACTAACAAAGTAAGTGAATGTTGTCTATTGCAGTTGTCTCCCCTTTCACTCTATATTTCTGAACCATTATAATAACTGATTTATGGGATTCACAAGACAGATATATGCTTAATTCATACACATTAATCAACTTATACTAGTTTTGACAACATAGATTTTGACTTTAATATATAAAATTATTATAGATATACTATGGTTTAATGAGTTCAAACAGGTTTTGCTCCATTTGTGAATGTCTTTAAATAATTTTGAACATAAAATTGTCTCTCATTGTTTTTTAAGTCTACTTTAAATTATTGCATAATTAAATATGATAGTATTACATAAGAGTTCCATGTACCTTGTCTTTATTGGTGCTTATTGACATGTTTGGCAATTAAGTTTTCATTACCACCTGAGTATAGTTTCTGAAAATCAATCTATATAAGGACAAGATATCAAAAGTTAACTGTCCTTGATTATCTTGTTTGTAATGAAAGACAGTTTACACAATAGGAATTAAAAATAAAGAAAATAGAGTAGTCTATAATGCAATTGCAACATAAAATGGGTAATAAGTGTTTTATTCACAGTTACCGTTTTAAAGCAGTGTTCCACATCCTCCTTTCTTTAGAAAATATTGCACCTTGTTCTGTAGGATTGTTCTCAACCTTTCTAATGCTGCAACCCTTTAACACAGTTCCTCAGGTAGTGGTGACCCCCAGCCATAAACTTTATTTTTTTGCTACTTCATAACTGTAATTTTGCTACTGATATTAACCATATAATAAATACCTGTGTTTTCCAATGGTCTTAGGTAACCCCTGTGAAAGAGTCCTTTGACTGCCAAAAGAATAACAAATCACAGGTTGAGAACCACTGGATTAAAAGAGTCTGGATATGCTTTTTAATATTTAAGTATATTACTAGCTTAGTTTTCATGTTTGTGAGCATTGTGCTCCCCAACTCAATGATTCCCAGATAGTGTTTTGAGTAGAGGTTGGCTTAGCTAAACTTTCTGGCCCATTTTGGCTTTACTGGGGTTTTGTGAATGCCCACCTTGGAGCTACTGCCCTCAATTCTGTCCTACACTTCCTTATTGGTATACTGTCTGAGTCTGTGCACATAAATACATCAGGATTCTGTGGTCCATAACAGGGCAAGGCCTCTCTCAAGTCACCACTCAGTCTATTATTGCACAACATGTAATACCTCCTTCGAGATTCAAACTACATCCCAAAATTTAGGTTCAGAAGGAAATAAACATAGAAAATATCTGGACTGTAATTATATCCAAGAAGTCTCAAGAATACAAATAACACATACTTGGGATAGAATTATATTCTAAAATAAATATTTGAGGAACAATTTAAAAAACCTTATGGTGGGTGAATTATTCTGTAATCATTTGTAAATAATATTTTATATTATTTTCTTGAAGAGAAATTTATGACTATGGAAGCTAATTTAAATAGAGGGTCAACAAAAAAAAAAATAGAAAACGTTCTCAAACCAAAATTGGTTAAAATAACCATGCATAATCATTTTTAAACACTTCTTATTGTACTATAGAAAATTTTAAACTTGGAAGTATATGTATACATATATATATGTATACATATATATATATATATATATATATATATATATATATTACTAAAACCAAAACCAAGTATATAATACATGAACTTAGGATATAAACACAAGAATGTTGCCAAATAAACTCCGTGTTCAGCTAGTTATGACAAAGGAGAGACAAAGCTCAACATGTGAATAAGGAGAAACAAAGAAAATGGCTTCTTTTCTAAACAATGAAAGCCAGTCAACAGAATACAAAGCTCCCATAATAATGTAGATCCACTGCCATTAGAAATTATAGTTTCATATTTATATTTGATTTTACAGTCACATGCAACCCTTTAAAGATGTAATAGTGATTGTTTCATACTTGGTTAACCTCTTTAATCTCATTTTCTGTCTTCTACTTTTTTTCTTTATATGTGTTTGTAAAACTCTAAGTCCATAGTGAGACTTGACCTCAGAAAGACAAACATCTTTTTTTATAGGATTCCAAATGTCTGATTGAGGTAATGATCATCATTTTACAAATACAAATTTCACACTATTCCTTTCAATATCTAATATCTGGCATGTTAATATGTGAATTGCTATAAAATAATGATTTATGTACTTGCCTAAAGAGTAATATAGCTTATTGACAGGAGGACTGTTTTGTAAAACTCATTAAGTGTGAATCCATTCTCTGAAGCAGAAGCTGTGCAATTGGAAAATACAGTAATTTTTTTTCTGATATGGTATGAAATGGTAATTTTGAAAGCCTCATGAAGATGCCACATTGCAAAATATTTATTTCAACTAGAACCATTCTCTCCTTCAATATAGGCTGAATAATTTCAAATAACCACAGGCTATGTCTATTTCAAATAAAGCACTTATTTGATATTGCTTTTTTTTTTTGCCAGATTAGATGACAAGCAACATTCAAATCACAACACCCTGAGTATAACAGACTGCTACCATAATATTCGATTATGAGTTTCTGATTACCATATGTTTCCAAATTGTTTACTTAGGATTTTAGAAATACTATATTTTTACTGAAAATGGTAAAATAACATGAATCTTTATTTTGATAATATTTGGAAACGCAAGTCTTAGAAAGTAGAAAAAACAATCTGTACAACCCTGTTTTGTGAAATGGAATTGTACAGTATTCTGACTCAAATAAAAAATTGATGTTAACTTAAAAAAAAACATCCAATTTCATCTTCATAAAAACACACAGTCTTTAAGAACATTGCCAGAGAAGCAAATTTCTGTCTTTTTAAAAAAATGTCACTGAAAGACAATGGTGCCTGACATATTAAGCTGCTTTATATGGCAATGTTCAGAACACACTCTTCTTCTTATTCTTTGAAGCATAAAATTAATAGGAATGATATTTTTGCTTCTATATTTTCAACAATGAAGTTAATTAAAGAAATGGTTCTCAGTGTCAATGGCAATGGCTTCTTTAAATTTGAATCACAGACCTATTTTTGCTAGATGTGGAGTATGAAGATCTAGCAATATGTTTATATGGACAACTTCAATTCATAATGAAATACTTGATACTTTTTTTATTAGATATTTTCTTTATTTACAATATCCCCTTTCCCAGGTTCCCCTCCAAAAAAATAAATAAAAAAATAAAATAAAAAACAAACAAAACCTAAAACAATCCCATTTACCCCCCTTCCCTCTGCTCACCACTCTACCCTCTCCTGCTTACTGGCCCTGACATTCCCCTACACTGGGGCATAGAACCTTCACAGAGCCAAGGGCCTCTCCTCCTATTGATGATCAACTTGGCCATACTCTGCTATACATATGCTGCTGGAGCCATGAGGACCACCATGTGTACTCTTTGGTTGGAGGTTTAGTCCCTGGGAGCTCTGAGGGTGCTAGTTATTTCATATTGTTGTTCATCCTAAGGGCCTGCAAACCCTTCAGCTCCTTGTTTCCTTTCTCTAGCTCCTTCTTTGGGGACCCTGTACTCAGTCCAATGGATGGCTGTGAGCCTCTACTTCTGTATTAGTCGGGTACTGTCAGAGCCTCTCAGGGGACAGGAATATCAGGCTCCTGTCATCCAGCACTTGTTGGCATCCACAATAGTGCCTAGATATGGGAAGGATTCCCAGGTAAAGCAGTTTCTGAATTGTTGTTCCTTTAGTCTCTCCTCCATAGTTAGTCTTGGGGAAATGGATAGACCTGGAGAATATCATCCTGAGTGAGATAACCAAATCACAAAAGAACGCACATGGTATGCATTCTCTGAGAAGTGTATATTATCCCAGAAAATCAAACCACAAGAAACTCAAGAAGAAGGAAGACCAAAGTGTGGATACTTCGTTCCTTCTCAAAAGGGGGAACAAAATACTCATGGAAGGAGTTGTAGAGACTAACTGTGGAACAGAGACTAGATACTTTTTAATGTGTTTTGCTCTCTCCAGGTTTCCCTTATGAAATTCAGCAGTCTCCGTCAGTGACTCTGAAGAACACTGCACAGTTCTGTGCACTAAGGACAAATGTTTCTATTGAATGCTAAAGAACAAATGAAAACCTATTTCCCTAGTACTTCTGAAACTATTTATGATCTGCTGTCACGTGCTTGAAATTACACGAACCTTCAATTTGCAGGTCAGAAATGTAAAACATTGGAAAACTTTTTCTTTAATGTGTTTGTTAAAAATATCTTGGGGCTGGTGAGATGGCTCATCAGGTAAGAGCACTGACTGCTCTTTCGAAGGTCCTGAGTTCGGATCCCAGCAACCACATGGTGGCTCAAAACCACCCGTAATGAAATCTGACGCCCTCTTCTGGTGCGTCTGAAGGCAGCTACACTGAATTACACCAGAGTGAGCAGAGCAGGGCTGGCAGAAGTCCTGAGTTCAATTCCCAGCAGCCACACACATGATAGCTCACAGCCATCTGTACAGCTACAGTGTATTCATACACATAAAATAAAATAAAAAAATCTTTAAAAAAATCTTATGATTAAATTTTACCTGCTGTGAGAAAATATATTCACTTATACAATTTAAAAAGTAGTTTTCCACACTGTTAAAAGATGGACATGAGTATTTTGTATTTATCTGAAAACTGTACTGAGTAGTGAAGCTTAAATATCATGGATTTTTTTCTAGAATGACTATGAAACTATCCCAGATGTCTGACTTTGGGAGAAATGGAATGGCTGGAAAAATCCTAGAAAGTACACAGATGTTTGGAGTCCAGGGTGGTACCTCTACATCTTGATTTATAAGCACATTAAGAAACAAAAAAAAAAAATGTAGAAGACTTAACTTCTACATTTTAATGTGGATTACTATAACTGTCAAGAAAAATATACTCACTGGGCCATGGTGGCTCACACCTTATAATCCCAGCACTTAGGAGGCAAAAGCAGGCAGATTTCTGAGTTGGAGGTCAGCCTGGTCTACAGAGTGAGTTCCAGGATAGCCAGGGCTATACAGAGAAACCCTGTGTAGAAAAAAAACAACAACAACAAAACAAACAAACAAAAACCCAAAAAGACAAAAAAAAAAAAGAAAGAAAGAAAAAGAAAAGAAACAAAAAAACAACTTCTTATGTCATTAGTGATAGTTTATTTATTTATTTATTTATTTTAAACTTCAGATTTTATTTGCTTCCCAGTCTACCCTCTGACTGATCCTCATCCATACTCCCTGCTCCCCTGTCTCCAGGAGGATGTCCCCACCCCTACTCTCCACCCCTACCCCCCACCCCACCAGACCTCTAAACTCCCTGGGGCTTCCAGTCTCTTGAATTATCTCTGAATGAACCTAGACTCTAGACTCAGCAGTCCTCTGCTGTATATATGTTGGGGACCTCATATTAGCTGGTGTATGATGCCTGGTTGGTTTGAGAAATCTTGGTGGTCCAGGTTAATTGAAAATGCTGGTCCTCCTACAGGGTCACCCTCCTCCTCAGCTTCTTCCAGCTTTCCCCTAATTCAACCACAGGGGTCAGCAGCTTTGGTCCATTGGTTGGGTGCAAATATCTACATCTAACTCTTTCAGCTGTTTGTTGGGTCTTCCAGAGGGCAGCAATGATAGGCTCCTTTTTGTGAGTGCTCCATAGCCTCAGTAATAGTGTCAGGTCTTGGGACCTTCCCTTGAGCTGTATCCCACTTTGGGTCTGTCACTGGAACTTCTTTTCCTCAGGCTCTTCTCCATTTCCATCCCTGCAGTTCTTTCAGACAGGAACAATTATGGGTTAGAGTTTTGACTGTGTCTAGGATGGCAACCCCATCCCTAGAACCTCTGAATGAGTTGGTATTCTTACCTCCCTTTACCTTTCTCTTTTCCTAATCTTTTCTTCTTTTTCTTCTCAGCTTCTATTACTAGTATCAAGGTGAGTTTATCTTAAGCTATTTATAACTAATAAAAATCCTGCATGATATTAGTCACCCCAAACATATATTTGAAAGTCCATTTCAGCTATCTTATGCATGCTTCCTCATATGACTGACTCGAGCACACACTTGAAAATAATCCGACATTATTCATTTAACATATGATGAGGCACTCTGTAACTTTTTGTCTGCTGAAAGGGTTCACTGCAACATCTGCTTCTCAGCTCCAGCTGTGCCTTAAACATGCTTATGAGGATCTTCTTGTGAAGCAGAATTTTTTGTTTGTTTGTTTGTTTGCTTTTGTTTTTGTGGTCAGCTCATATAGACCCGTGTAAAAATGTTTACAAGGCAACATTTTTGAAATGGAACCTGGATGCCCTACTATGGACTTGGCTTTTAACTTGTTTGGAGGTATGGATATGAGCGTGGGAGTGGGGGGTTGATACATGGCAGACCCTATCAACCTTAAGTGAGAGAGCAGTGGTTCAGAGCTCTTTTCAGCTTTACAAATCTCCAAACCACAGTACATGTCTATGAGCATGCACATATATGTTATATGTTTTGCTTTTAATAGATATGCATCTCTCTTACTCAAAGGTAAACACATAGAGGATTAGAATGAAATAAACCATTTTTGCAGTATATCTAGTATTTCTTCACAGTCTACACTAACCTTAGTACAATGAAACCATGTGCACACATTTGTAACTGTGGCTACTGTTAAGACTGAGGCAGGAGAACAAAGACTCTAAAGCCAACCACAAAGAGGCAAACAAACATACAAAATCAAGTAACTCAGTGATGGTTTTCCTTGTTAAATTAATGTCTACAGTGACAGAACAATTTGTCATAGGTACATAGAAGATGTTTGATTTAATACATTAAGCTTAAGCCAAAATATCCACAACTAATATCTCAAAGATCTTTTTTTTCCTGAAATTCTTGAGTAGAAAAATCTAATAGTTATTCTACTACTTAAAAGTTATTCCCCATTTGTGTCATAATTCTCCCATAGTTCCAAAAGTCTCTAATATTCTTAAAAGTTACAAATACTATGAAGGTTTAATCTATGGAGTGAATTGTAGCTTGAATTAAGAATCAGTGTGGTGAACATGAAACAAAATTGCAAATTCTAACTGAATATCTCAACTAGGACATCTGACCACAACAACTACAACAATAACAGCAGCAGCAACAACAACAACAACAACAACCACAACATCAACATCAACAAAATTGATTTGGTTGAGAGCATACATCCTGCAGTCATTTTAAGCATGGTTTAAATCACAGCTTCTTTAAACATTGTAGTGTGGTATGATTTTTGCATTATTTATTTCATCACTACTTGCTGGCTTATAATATTCTCATCCATAAGTTATTATTTTTTTTCATCCACATCGTGTGAAGATTGGATAGCTCAATACACAGGAAGAACTTAAATCTTTGTGTATGATGTCATAAACAAACAATATGATTATCTTGTGTTATTTAAATATACATATACTACCGTATATAAACTTCCATCTGGAAAAAATACAGGGAAATACTTAAAGCAGAAGCCTCTTTCATATCATGTCCCTACTACGAATTTGGTCTCATAATTATGCATGTATCATAATAATTCACCTTTTAAACTACCCGTCTTCATTAGGATTTCACGAGTTACAGTATAAAACTTACTTTAAAAGTGTCATATATGCAGTTACATTATTTTTAAATTATTTTGAGGCTGAGAATAGTAAAAAAACATTTGAGATACCTGATGATATGAAAAACAGTGTTATAAAATTGATGTTATATTTTATATTATATCTTATGTGCCCCTCATTTATATTATCAATGACACATATTGTTACTAATGAAGAGGTTATTAATACTTTCTGAAGATGATTCATTTGGAAAACTTTTTTTTTTGGTTTTTCGAGACAGCGTTTCTCTGAGTAGCCCTGGCTGTCCTGGAACTCACTCTGTAGACCAGGCTGGCCTCGAACTCAGAAATACACCTTCCTCTGCCTCTCAAGTGCTGGAATTAAAGGCGTGCGCCACCACCGCTTGGCGTGGAAAACATTTTCTTAATCATAATTTATCTTGCAAAGTACTATACCAGCACATGTTACTAGGGTTCCCGTCAAAAGCATTTCACGACTAAGTCACCTAGAAAATTCAGCTGTCATTTATAACTTTGATGATGCAAATTTCCTCCTGATGGAAGATAATGATATTTTATATTGAACTTGTATGGTTTTAGGTGAGATTTTCTTTACTCCTAATGGAGAGACAGTTTTATCTTTTATCGCTAAGTTGTTTTTATCATTCTTCTCAGAGTCACAAATGATGGACGATGACTTCAAACTAAAATTAGCTGCATAAAGGAAAATAAAAACAAATGAAAGGAATTGTACATTAAAATGTTTTTGCAAAGCAAACTTTTGAGGTCATGAGTGTCACCAGGTAACTGTAATAAAGTAAATCACATAGATACTTCTCTTGATTTTAATGGCTGCATCAAAAATACCCATTAGTATACAATGAAATATAGATTGATATTGGCCATGACACTTATCTATAGTGATAAAGAAGTAATTAACATTTGGTTCTTTAAACCTCATCAATTTGCCCAGGATAACTATTTCTGTAAAATAATTCAAAAGTTTGTCTATGGGCACACAATTATCAGGGAAATTACTTAAGGTCATTTTGAGATCTGATTCATGGCAATAATGTTACAGTCTAATTAGCAAAATGTTAATACAACCTTTATTCCATTCCTAAAATCCCATTCATTCTATTTGTTGTTGGCTTAATGAAAGTGTGACTCGGTATTGTATAACTGACCCTAAGCCATTACTTTTTAAGGCAGGCTGTAGTAATTTATGACTCATTTTGAGTTTAGGTATTTAAGCTCACTCATGTTCTTAATTCTAAGGAAAATAAACAAAATTAAATGAAATTAAATGTTGTATGAATTCTGTGAGCTGACTTTTCAAAGAATGCAATTAAAACAATCTGGGTCTAACCATTTGTGCTGTCCTGCCTTCTCCTTGCTCTCTGAACACTCCCACTAATTCTGTCTTTCTTAAACATTGAATTCTGTTGTTTTTTTTAATGGGACCTATGTTTATTCCTGAGGACAGTTTACCTAGGTTTCTGTATCAAACAGACAGCTAATGTTTCTCCCAAGAGTGTCACAAAGTTTCTGAGATTGCAGCTCCAAGAAGTTGGCTCTAAACCTCTAGAATTCCCACTTTACAGGATCATTTTCAGACATTCTAGTTGTTACACAGCCAAGGATAATTTTACTCATGAATAGCAGACTGCAAATGTAGGAGACAGGAAAGACAATCAGAAACTTCTAGAATTTCTATTCTTGGATGCAGACCCTTTCATGAATTACTTTTACTTGCATCTACCATTCTAGTTTACCACAGATATTAAACTGGTGCTTAATGTCAATCACATATGAGGGGATGTCTTGAATTCTTTTGGTATAATTCAATTCTTTCTTTTTTACCTACAAGTTCATAATCTTAGATACATGATCAGAAATGTTCAGGTGTGCTATGACCTCCATTTTAGATATACCTGTTTTTCTGTTATTGTCACTATTGCTGTTTTTTTTTTTTTTTTTTTTTTTTTTTTTTTTTTTT
>NW_022196910.1:29416912-29426664 GCF_008632895.1 Mastomys coucha | reverse complement strand
GTTCGTCCTAAGGGGCTGCAAACCCCTCAGCTCCATTGGACCTTTCTCCAACTCCTTCACTGGGGACCGTGTACTCAGTTCTTCCCTTCTTCCTCCTTCATTTCTTCCTCCTCTACTCCTTCTTCCTTTCTTTCCTTTTATTTCTTACTTTTCCTCCATTCACTTCCTTCCTTCCTTTCTCTTTCTTTCTTTCCTTCCTTCTTTCTTTCTTTCTTTCTTTTTAAAAATCAATTTATTGTCTTATATTTTACATACCAACTGCAATTTCCCCTCCCTTCATTGATCTTCCAACTCCCCCATCCCCTACCTACTTCTTCCCTTCCCATCCACTCCTCTCTGTTTCCCTTCAGAGAAGGGCAGGCCTCATAGGTATATCATCCAAACAGGCATATCAAGTTGCAATAAACTTAGGGACCTCCCTTCAAGGCAACCCAGTAGGAAGACAAGGATTCCCCAAACCAAAAAAAAAAAAAATAAAAATTCAAAAACAGTACCCCCCACTCCCTCTTTTTGGAGTCCAACAAAAATACCAAGCTACACAGAACTGTAAGTTATATACAGAGGGCTTTTTATGGATACTGGGAAAACATTGAACTTACTTTTTTGAGTCTGGCTACACATCAAATCCTCCAGAGCCTGCTTTCTTAATGCAGGAATAATACACACCTTTTCAAACCTCTGGTTTTTGTGTAATATGATAAATGAACTCAAGGCTATGTTCATGATATTCAAGACCTGTAACAACAAGCCAGGTCTTCACACTCCTTAATCTATTCTGATTTCTCTTTTATTTCCTTAAACACTGAGTAAGGACAAACATTTAAAATGTATAGAGAGGAATAGTCTTGGTTTAGTAAAGTGGTGGTTTCTAAGCTCTCCAATATCCAGACTTTACATCTATGTAGTTGTCTTGGTTTCCAGAACCATACATATTTTTGCTCTTTTTCAGTGTCTTAAGTCAGTTCAGAGAGTTGACAGTTACTACTGAGGGATGAGCATCTTAATATTTTTATATATTTGAAACATCTAAAGAAGATAAATGTATCCTTAAATAACTTAAGGCTGTTCTAAGTACATCTTTTTCTTTTATCCATTTGTACAGTCTTGGTGGTTATTGTTCAATTCTTAAAACTTTTGAAACTCACATTAAAATTTTTATTAAAAGGTAGAGGTTGAAAACAAGTAAACTAAAATAATTTAATTGTGTAAGATGAAAGAAAGTAATATGTAACATTTCAATAAGGAATCATAGAAATCGTTTCATGTCAATTATTTATATCCATTAACACATTACATTACATTCAAATTCTTATTCATACTGCACAATTTATCCCACAAATAACTAGCTGCATATGGTAAGATTCAATTTATCTGTAACCAGATGTTTCACATTCACACCTTTGCTCTAAAATAAAGCCATGGAAATTATGACAATGTCACAGCAGGAAACAAAATCACAGTATTACTAATTTTTAGTGAATATTTTCGTGTCATTCAAAAAGGTCATTTTTACCTTTTGCATGACACTAAAAAGTATACTAACATTTTAGAGTAAAAAAAAATGACAATCATAGAATACAGTCTATGCATTGATGATTTTTTCCTTAACATGCATTCAGTAGGTTTCCTGTTTATGCATATTTATAATGATTAATGAACTCAACACATTTATTTTAATTTTCTACATGGAATCATCTGTGCACTGTAATAAATTTTGTACTACTTGAAAATTTATTTTTCTTTTTTAAATATTTTTATTAGATATTTTCTTTACTTACATTTCAAATGTTATCCCCTTTCCTGCCCCCCTTCCTGGAAACCCCTTACCCCATCTCTCCTCCCCCTGCTTCTATGAGGGTGTTCCTCCACCCACCCACCCACTTCCACCTTTCTGACCTTGATTCCTCTACACTGGGGCATCTATGGATCCTTCATAGGACAATGGACCTCTCCTACCATTCATGCCTGACAAGGCCATCCTCTGCTACCTATGCAGCTTTAGCCATGTGTATTCCTTGGTTGGTGGCTTAGCTTTGGGAGCTCTGGGGGTCTGGTTGGTTAACATTGTTGTTCTTCCTTTGGGATTGCAAACCCCTTTAGCTCCTTCAGCCCTTTATTTAACTCCTTCATTGAGGACTTCACGCTCAGTCCAATGGTTGGCTGCGAGCATCCTCTTCTGTATTTGTAAGGCTCTGGCAGCGTCTCTCGGGAGACAGCTATATCAGGTTCCTTTCAGCAAGCATTTCTTGACATCCACAATAGTGTAGAGGTTTGGTGACTGTATATGGGATGAATCCCCAGGTAGGATATTCTCTGGATGGCATTTCCTATAGTTTATACAGTGTTTATTGATGAAATCCACCCCCTTTTCTTCAGTGTAAGCCATAAGCTGCTCCTGCACCATTTCCCCCTCCTAGCCCATGGAATTATTTTTGGCTGACCCTGTTAGTGACAATTGTATGCCTGAGTGTAGGGTCATCAGCTGGTAGAGTATGGATATCAAGCCAGAAACTGTTGTCTCTGAAGAAACTTGTTCTTTCTTATTCAGCACCCATTAATTGTCAAAAATTCCGGGGATAGCTTAGGTCTTTTAAATGTGCCTACTCTTTTCATGCTGGAAGTTTGGCTGGTTTATCTTGTTCAAGACACTCTAGCAAGCCTTAGGTTCTAGAAATTAATATTTACAACAACCTTGCCATGTCTATAAAACAGTTTCCTCTCTTTCAATATTTTATCCCCTCCTACAGAATGACACCTGAGTCTTGAGAGTTCATAATATAGATGTCTTCCATAGACCTAAACACTCCCACTCCAGAGGTTTTGTTGATTGCCCAGTTGATCAGTTGTAGGTCTCTGTATTAATTTCTACATACTGATAAAAGACATTCTTTGATGAATGCTAAAAGATGAATAATCTATGGGTATAAAGCACATAGGAGCCAGTATAATATTATAGTCATTCACAGGGTTAATAGTATTAGGTTCTCCTGTGCAGCCTATGACTTCTCTATGCACAAATTTATTCTAAGTAAAGGCACCAAGCATGGATTTGCTCTTACGGAGTGCACTTTAATTCTTATCATTTAATGGCTAGTTACTCCAATAATTTTTATGCCACTATTGTACCCATGGGTATACCGTGCCAGGCCAGTTATTTTCATTGCTAGAAATGATTATAGACTTTAATGAGTGGCAATGCATGTTCTCCACTAGTATCAACATTTCAGCATGATTAAAACTATGTTGTGTGATCAAATGTACAGGTAAGTATCAGTTACATGTGGTGTCTTCAGTAATGGAGTCTTACTATAAAGTTCTTGAGCATAATCAACAGCAATGAAAATAGTCTATTATGTTTGGGGCAAGGATTAATATGGGACCTTAGTCACCAACAAGATAAAAAAAGAAAAAATAAAGAAAGAAAGATAATCAGGCCTGGCCCTTCTCATTTTAATAATAGCATATGATTACCCCCACATTATAGAGTTGTTCCATTTGAATTTACATGTGTGTGATGTGTAGGTATAGATATAGGTAGAGCTGCAGTAATAACTTCTCACATGGCATGTCAAAGGCATTGAGGACAGTATTCCTATCTTTACTTTGCTTTCCCATTCCACTTCCAACTAGCCTTCCCTTTCAATTGTTCACCTTTCTCCCTTTCTATCACTTTTGTTCTATCTTCTTTCCCTTTAAATGAACCAAATCCCCATTGCTACATGACAGTTTCTTAACTTCTATGATAGTTCTAATTAAATACACATAGAGTTTCCAAAAAGAATGACTAGCAATGGTTGAACAGCACACACACACAGAGACACATACACACACCACACCACACACACACTCAATTTCATGCATCAGAGAAAGACAAATAGAAGTAATCTGAGATTACATTTTATACCATTCTGAATTGTAAAAGAACAAATTAAAAATAATCACACATACTAGGTAGTTGTAGTGAAAAGATGACTCATATTTATCATTTGTTAGAGTTTTGGAGATATTTCAAAAGAACATCTATTTTACAAATATTTTTGTCTAGGAATGGTCATTTCTGCCTAATTCATGATAGTTTGGAAATAAAATAGATGTCTATCAAGTTATGAATGCTAAAATAAATAAATAAAGGTATAGATTTTATACACCATGGAATATTTTATTCATCGGTAAAGAAAAACAAAATTTATAGATAAATGTGTAGACCTGGAAGTAAGCATTCTGAGTGCAGAAAAAGATGGATATCAATAAATCAAACTAATTGAGACAGTACTTTTACAAAGTGTTTTATAAAATTTATAGTTCAGTAGTTTTATATTTCCACATAGGAAATGCTATACCAATGCTGTTCACCTAATGTTTTTCCTTATGAATTATTCTTTCATCACTTAAGTTGAATAAGAAATCTACCTATGACTTTGAAATTTGAGTTGTATTTTTGCTAATTCAAAATAAAAAATATTCAAAATTTAAAATACATTTTGTCCTTTTTTTTATTCAACCCTGTAACAGAGCTAGAATTATCAGGAAGGAAAATTTACCAAAGACTTATGTAAAGACTCTGACACATAATAATTTTTGTGTAAAGAATACTATACAAAGGAATAAACTGAATGGAAGAAGTGAGGACAGGCATGGGAGCCGTTAAAGGCAGAGCATATGGGAACAGATGGAGAGGAAAATGAGAAGAAGGAATGGAAGTGATTATGATTTAATTTGAAATATTTAAAAATTTAAATATTATATATAATCACATTAAAATTTATAAAAATAGAACTGTATCACCAATACTGTGAATATGGTCTCTGAAGGAATCACTATTATTAGGAGCCTAGGTTAACCTCTTCTTAAAGAATATGTGTGTGTTTGTCTGTATGTAATTGTACTATTACACACACACACAGTTCACGTTAGTCTGATATAAGCATGCATAGTTAATAGGTAACTGCAAAAGACTTAATTACATCTTAATCACAAACCCCAAAGAATATCATCCACTGCTAAATGTTAATGTTCTTTAAGGTCACAGAGATGAAATATGTATTAGGTGCTTAAGTTCCTTCCTAAATCTTCAGAAGAAGCCCTTTACAGAAGGCAGTTCACCTCAAATGCATGGTGATAAATCCTCTTTTAAATACTCACACAAAGTATAACTTGTGTCTTGACATTTTTCTACTTCTATCAATAAAATTATTCCCTTTTCTCAAAAATCCTAAACTAGTAATTTGCAGTAGTTTATAATGACATTTGAACTGTACATAACCTTTGCTTATTTAAATTTAGATGTGCATGAGGCAAGGATAGATAACCCCTCTTTTTCTAATACCAAAGTAAAGAGAACATCTTTTGAAGATATATGTGTGTATATATATAAACATATATATATATATACATAAACATATATATATAGTTTCATCTAATGACAGAAAAGTAATTCAAAGTAGTATTTTTATCTTCACTGAAGAAGTCAAAGATGTCAAAGAACTTCATGAGGCTATTCCCTTTCTAGAGAAACTATTGGTTATTGCTGGATACTGGGGAGAGGATTGTCCTTATCTACTGTCATGTTCCAACTAAGGAGGCATCCCTACACTAGAGAGGGCCGCACCCATTTTCCTATGAAAACACTTGCTCAATTCAACAGGGAACAAGTAGCAAAACAAATACACTAACCCAGAAAGGGGCATTTTGAGAAGGCATTGTTAGAAAGTGGGAGCTGACATGTATAAGATTTTTTTTTTGTTTTGTTTTTACAAGACAGGGTTTCTCTGTATCGCCCTGGCTGTCCTGGAACTCACTCTGTAGAACAGTTAGAGGACACTCTAACTCAGAAATCTGCCTGTCTCTGCCTCCCAAGTGCTGGGATTAAAGGCGAGTGCCACCACTGCCCAGGATGTATGAGATTGTCATAGGAAAAACAAAACAAAACAAATGACTTAAATAAAGAATGTCATAGACATCAAAGCATCCAGTTGTTTCTGTATGTAAATTAGCCCCTCAAAGCTTAAGTGAAACATTTACCACCTTCTGCCCCTACATATTCCATCACCTTTGTTACAAATCAGCCATGTATTTCCCCTCTTTTATATCACCATATCCCTCAACTTGATTTTTTTTTTACCTTAGGTTTTCTTTTATTATTATTTCATTCTGATTATAATAATATATTGTTAAATTGTTTTGTAAGATTCTTAGGATAAGTGAACTATTTTATTTCATGTCTGCAATATCTCACATGTGACAGATAGGTATACTAAAAACTACTGGCCCATCAATATCATGTCTTGCTCTCACAGAATTCATTATTTTCACAAATTTTATGTTGAGGTTTGGTCTTTTGCTCTGTATAGTAATGCTAAAAACTGGACCCCAATATCTGGTCATCTCCAGGGACAAGGAGAGTCTCACATATTCCAAATAATGCTATGCAAACATGCTCCTTAACCTAAAACTATTGGTTGAATAAAGATGTCTACTGCCTGTAGCTGGACAGAAGAGAGGTGGAGTTTTGTTTTCTGGGGTTTGGGGTCTGAGCAAAGATCTCAAGCAGCAAAGCAGAGAGTAGAAGAGAGGAAAGGATGCCATGAGATAGATAAATTTTGAAAATATGACCATGAGGCACAACATGTTGGAATAAGAGTGGTCCAGGCAGAACATGGCAAGTTATATCACAGAGTTATTGACAGGGAAGTAGACAAAATAGTGTAGAGGATTAATATCTGTCCAGCTCTAGTGATATTAAGGCTTATCATAAATATAAAGGTTTTGTTTCTTGTATTTGGGATTGAATGAAGAAAAGTGGGTAGAAACCAATGACTTTTCGCTATAACAATTTTATGCTGGATTTACAAGGCTCACCTCTAGCTTACGATCCCCCCAAAAAATATTTCATCAGTATATAGGTCACCTCAGCTGCAGCTGCTCCATTACATCAAAACTTATTCCCCGGTGACTAACAGTGCCCTGTGCCCTTCCTCATGTAATACAAATGAAGATGTTTACTATCAAATTTCTGGACTCTTTGATCAGCATCTCTTATGACTACTTTGGATCATCTTTCTGTTTGGAAACTTTACATTTGAGACACAAATGTTACCATATCATATGTTCAGAAAACTTACATTTATGAATATTCAATTCAAGACATAGCTAAGAAATGTGGATTTTTTTTAATACAGATTGTTCAATAGAACTCTAAGTTAGATACTAATACTAGAGCTTAGTATCTTATTTTGCATGTGGACATCATCAACAGAACCCTGTTATTACAAATATTTGACACATTCAATATTAGGTCTAATGTTAATATTGTGATATATTTAATAATCTAGAATAGCTGTTCTAGTTCATTTTATAATTAAATCAGCTACTCCATCTTCTAATAAAATATCTTGGTATTTTAAAATTAGCCAAGTTTCTTTATAATGCAAGTGCAATATGTAGTGATATATATATATGCACAATTAAATTTGTTTAAGATTAATAATCTAGTTTATTTAGTTCATGAAGTGCAAAGAAATGCAATTAGCAGAATATCCTATTTGGTTGATTAAGGAAGTGTTTCTTATTTAAGATAATATTAATTGCCTTCACCAATTAAGAATTCAGTATATTTACTATTGTTATAAATGATTTGCATTCTTTCTTTAATATGTTGATTACCCTATTGTTCAGTGGTGAAATTGAATATTAATAACAAAACTATATTTCTATAACATCATGTTAATCTATTTGTTTATTCTGAATCTCACATTTAAACATGTTTTTCTATAAAGCTAGTAAAGTGTATCTATATTGGCCAAACATACAAACCTATCACTGTGCTAAAATAGCAAAAGAGTTTGATTCTCACATGTGAGCATATGTTCCCCCAATTAATACACACATACAGAGAGGGGGGAAGGAGGGAAAGAAGGAGGAAGGCAGAGAGAGGGGGGAGGGAGGGAGGGAGAGAGAGAGAGAGAGAGAAAGAGAGAGAGAGAGAGAGAGAGAAAGAGAGAGAGAGAAAGAGAGAGAAAAAGAGAGAGAGAGAGAGAGAGAGAGAGAGAGAGAGAGAGAGAGAGAGAGAGAGAGAGGCGTGTATGCACGTACACTAACTCGCAGGCTCTACAGTCTCAGTCAATGTAAACATTCATACACCCGTGTCTCTGAGACTGGCCTCTTTATTCTTCTATCAGCACTCAGGTGCCTGTTTCTGTTTTTATATCCTGCCGTATCTATTTTTACATAGATTTTTTTCATGTTAATTTCTTTATGTACTTTATTAGGGAGTATGGCAATTTATATAGCAAGTCTCACCCACAGTTTTCTGAATCATACCTAATTTTTGTGACTCCTCTATATTTCATTTTTTATCATCTGACACATTTCTACTAAATATATGCTCTCCTAAATGTTAGCTTGATACAGTTAATAACTCCATGTATTCCATCTTACACTATAGCCCTAGGACAAACTCATGGTTTGGTTCACAGTAGATGGTCATATATTTTATGCAGGAAATTAACAGTTAATGCACAACTGTCCCATGTCCATAATAAATTTGTTAAAAACATAGATAACAACATAAATTCACTTACAGTAATAGTATATAATCACCTGCAAATAATGTCCTTGATTTTAAGATTGCTTAACCATGATAGAGAGTGTAACAAATAGAGAGACTCATACCCAGATACTATGCGGAGAACCAGAGACCCTGGAACACTAAACCCTAAATGCGATGTATCCAACAGTTTCCTCCCTCCCTTCAAGCCTTAGGAAACCTTGTGGAAGAGGAGGCAAAAGGAGTGTTAGAGCCATATGGGATAGAGGATTCCAAGGGAACCAAGTCTTTTAAATCAACATGATCAATGACCATATGAACTCACAGATACTGGGCAGTGTGCATATGGTGGTTACATGTCTATACTAGGTCCTCTGCATATGTATTATGTTTTCCAGTTTAGTGTTTTTATGAGATTCCTTTATTCATTTATGAGAATGAACTGTATTTGATTTTTGTGCCTTCTCCTTGGCTCTTTTCCTTCTATTTGTTTATTTTGTCCAATTACAATTTACTTAGTGTTGTTTTATCTTACCTTACTTTATTTATATTATTACCTAATATATGCCTGTGTGTTTTCTAATGAGAAACTGAAAAGAATGGGATTCATATGGAGGAGAAGTGGAGAGGAAACGAAAGGGATAGAGGGAGTGAAAATGTCAATCAGGTTGTATTATGTGAGGAGAAAAACCTACTTTCCATAACAAGAAAACAATACATGAGTATGAGTATGTGGTAACAATGATTAAAGAGGATAGGGACATGGATCTGAGGGGTGTGACTTAAGAGTTAAGTTGCAGTGGGCGAGGGAATCTGATGTAAATATACTACTTACATATGAAATTTTAAAAATAGAGAAAAGATGTGTTTGTCTGAAATGATAAAACAAAATTTAGAAGAAGTCAGAAAAAAACAGAAACAGCAATCTGTCTGAGAGCTTTTATGGTTTTGTGAATTCGATCATTCTGAATGTAACATGACCAGTGGTGCTTTTCAATAATTCAGTATTTCAAAACTATATTTCAGCCTTAGGTGAAGCTGAATAAGTGAGAATGTGACATATTCAGAATAGTATAGTTCTTTGAGGCTGTTTTGTTTGCTTTTATTACATGAAATTCAAATGTACCCACGCTATGATTAAACATGTATAAAATCTATTAATATATATTGAAAATAATTTTTTGTTGTTTTTGTTTTTTTTTTTTTT
>NW_022196910.1:29403446-29416734 GCF_008632895.1 Mastomys coucha | reverse complement strand
GGCCTCAAACTCAGAAATCCGCCTGCCTCTGCCTCCCAAGTACTGGGATTAAAGGTGTGCACCACCACGCCTGGCTTATTGAAAATAATTAAAGGAAATAAATACATTATGATTGTTGATTTTAAAGAATATCAGAATGGGAATACAAGGTACTTTTATTTTTCAGCAGTTAGATACAAATGTACAGAAAGTACAGGGACTCATGCTTCTGTTCATTGCTTCATTTCTGAAATCATCATGTTAATACATGAATATCTACTATGTTATATACTCTAGAACATAGAACAACTAGTAGGTACATCCTTGTACAGCATCCTTATTATAAATAATTATTTCATTCAATTATACTTCAAATAAATTTATAAGTTTCCAAGTACAGAGATGCAAACAATAGTTCTACTCAACCAAATCATAAATGAACCACAACAATGACTTACCCAGTAGATATTCTTATACGTAATATAATACCTCTTATGCCTTGGAGTAATGAATAGACACTTAATTGGATTGAAGACCAAATCCTTAGGGGAAATTCATGTTGAGCTCTATAAATTTGGCCAACTAGTAGTATCTAGTGAGGATATGGTACCCATAGTGATCCCACTTTGGCTAGATTGCTAAACTAGTATAATTTTGAGGATATGTGAGTCTAATGGGGATGACCCTAACTGAGATTCCTACCAGAGAGGAATGTAGAGAACTAATTGACCATCTCCTGAAGTCAGGTAGGAGGTGGGGGGGGGACTTCAATCCACCCACAAAACCTTCAACTCAAAGACTGTCTTGCCTACAAAATTTGCAGGGATAAAGATGGAGCAGAGACTGAAGGAATAGCCATCCAATGACTGCCCCAATTTGAGACCTGTCCTACGTAAGAGAGAGCCAACACATGACACTATTAATGGTACTCTGCTATGCTTGCAGTCAGGAACATAGCAGAACTGACTGACTCTTCCAACCATGGATGGAGGCAGAAGAAGGGAACCACAGCCAAACACCTGGCAAAGACCAGGAGTCTTGTAAAAGAGTGGGGGATAGAACTGGGCAAGTCAGAGGGGTCAAAGACACCAGAAGAAGACCTCCAGAGTCAGCTAACATGGTACCATGGGGGCTCACAGAGCCTGGGCCATCAATGAAGGATTATTCAGGAGCTGGACCTAGACAGGTCCAGTGGACCTGTCTAACAAGTGGAGTGGGGTGGGGTGGGAGTTGTCTTGTTCTCTGCTCCCTGTCGTTGAATTCTCTTCCCTACTCTATGACCTCAGTGGGAGAGGATGTTCCTAGACCTACTAGGACTAGATGCCCCAAAGTGGGGGTCATAGAGAAAGTGGCTGCCCTTATCTCAGAAAAAGAGGAGGGGCAGTGAGGAGACAATTTGTAAAGGTGAGACTAAGAAGAGAGGTAGAAGCAGGATTGGACCAGGATGTAAAGTGAATTAAAAAGAATATAAAGAAAGTCAACAAACCCAGACACTATTGTGGATGCCAACAAGTACTTGCTGACAGAAGCCTGTTATAGCTGTCTCCTGAGAGGCTATACCAATGCCTGACAAATACAGAGGCGGATGGTCGCAGTCAACCATTGGACTGAGCACAGGGTCCCTAATGAAGGAACTAGAGAAAGGACACAAGGAGCTGAAGGGTTTGCAGCCCCTTAGGAGGAACAACAATATAAACTAACTAGAGCTCAGAGCTCCCATGGACTAAACCACCAACCAAAGAGTACACATGGTAGGACTAATGGCTCCAGCTGTATATGTAGCAGAGGATGGCCTTGTCAGTCATCAATGGGAGCAGAGCCCCTTGATCCTGTGAAGGCTCTATGCCCCAGTGTAGGGGAATGCCAGGGTCAGGAAGCAGGAGTGGGTGGATTGGTGAGCAGGGGGAAGTGGGAGAGGATAGGATGGTTCCCAATGGGAAACCAGAGAAGGGGATACCATTTAAAATACAAATAATGAAAAATCTAATTAAAAAAAGAACAGCAAAATAGTAACACAGTAATTTTCTTGACATATAATCACAGATTTAAAAAAAAGACACAAACTAGGTAAGAGTGTTAAAAAAAAAATAAAGTTACATTGTATTGCCTCTGGCTTGCAAAAAAAAAAAAAAAAAATACAAAACAAAACAAAAGCAACCCAAACCTCACTATTTTTAAGATACAATGAGTTTCTTCACATATAATGCTGGCAAGCCAGAGTCCAAATAACTCCATCATAAGTTATCCAAGAGTTTGTTTTTTAAGAGCATAATGCCTTAGGACTACATATTGCCCATAGAGCATTATAGAGTATAATACCTTAAGACCACATATTTCCCATAGAGCACCAACAAGAGAACAAAGTAATGAACCCCTAGGGATTTAAATTTCTTAGATTTACTTGACAATACTTTTTTGAGGAAATGAGTTTCCCACAAATAAACACTTGGGCGATCTAAATATCTACTGAAATGAGGTCAATGAAGTACTCAGTGACTTTCCTCTTAATAGCAAACATAATAAACAAAACTGATGTCAAAAGCAGCCAAATTTAAAGGCAAACTCTTTTTTTGTTTGAGCTCTTTATTCTGTTTCTCTCTGGATTTCAGTGGCAATGTCTGCACATGACTGACTGAACTAATTTAGCAGGGTCACCAGATTTTCTAATAAATATTCTCTGCATTTTCATGCTCCTGTCCTTTAAGGGTATTAATGTTTAACTGTTTTTACTCCACTCTGAAAAAATAAATAAAATTTACCACTGCAGTTCGACTATTTTTAAGCAGCCATTCCGTGAAAATATATTCTGCATATACTATAAGTTCTAACACATTTCATGACTAGTTTAAAATCTAAATAAGAATGCTAAATTCAACTATTCTTACATAAATTTGTGTACTCCTCAGTGATATGTAAAATAGTTTTAAATATATGAATATATTTATTTAAAATTTCTTAGTGCTTTCTATTCAAGTACTAGTAAACATCACTTTAAAATAACTCAGCAGCTGTATTTAAGCCTCATTCTTTTTATTCAAACAATAAAAGTATAGTTTATAACTAACATTTTGAAGTATAAATATACAGGGTAAATATTCTGAGTACATCCCTAGTCACTGGTCATACATTTGTTCTGAGGTTTGTGTTAGAATTTATAGTTTTTCTCATTTGCATTAAATCTGAAAATTTTCATTTGAGCATTACATCATCAGAATCCTGAGACTTTTCATGTCTTATGTTTTCATTCAAATTCTTTTTAAATGATTAAACTCACAAGCCACTTATAAAGGAAGTAATAGTATATGAATTATTGATGTTAGTCTATAGATTCAGAAATGGTTCAACATATGTAAGTCAATAAGTATAATAAAACTTATGAATCAAATGAAAAAATACTATTGTCCCAATGGAGACAGAAATAACCTTTTCAGAAAATCCAGTATCCATTCATGACAAAAGACCTGAAAAGCAGGACTGAAAAGAGCATACCTCCACTTATCAGTCTTTCTTACCTTGGTTTTTCTCTCTTTAAAATACATTTTGCTGAAATGAAACATTTAATATAGTGTCCCAGATCTATATCTTCTCTTTTCTTTTTTGTAAATATATTGATTTTATGTACTCGACAAATAGCAGGTATTTTCAAAATACTAGCAAAATTCCCATTATTGATGGAAATTCATCTTCCTTTTCTTATGTATTTCATTCTTAGTAAAATAAGATAAAATTCATTTTACGTATTTTTCCTGCCTTATGACACTTCAATATCTGTTGGATCTTGGCCCTGAATATGCTTACTACTCCAATAGACGTGTTCATTTGAATGTGTAAAATGCTGCTAGTCAAGTTCCATAAAGTTTGGAATGGAGTTCAGTTTTATTGAATAGTTAATCTTTCAGATTTCTGTTAACTTGGTCACTTAACAAGATATCAAGGTTTCCTTCAGTCTTCATGTCTTCCAAGCATTAATACAATGGGGCTTCCCTGCCTTGTTGGTCATATGCACTTTCTTCTTCAGTGACTGTCATCTTGATATTCTCTTCCTCTTTTTTGCATAATTGTTTTCTTCATTTAATTTGAAATTATAACTTGTGGTATAAAACAGAGTAATACCTTACTTTTGTACTATATGTATTTATTCATAATTAATAATTTTGTTTCAGAAATGTGACAATTGAGTACAGTTTAATCAATTGATATTTCAGTCAGTCTCTACCATCTGACTTTCTTCACAGCCTTTACTAACCAAATCAAAAATCTCTTTTCAGGTGAGTTAAACTTATCAGAAAGATATATTTATATATTAGCCTTACTATATATCCTTAACATCATACACTATATGAAACAGGGCTCTTCCCATTCAAAGGGATATTTCATTTGCTTGTCTATATCATTAGCAAGTTTATTCACTTGTAAAACTGGAAAATTACTCCAAATCAGAATTCCAATAGATATTCAAAGTTGTTTTTAAAATATAACAGTAATTAAACATGTAAAATGTGTACTACATTTTGGTTGAATCCATTGTTTGGTTAAATGCAAATCATTTAAATTATATCTAAATGGTGCCAAACAGTTCCCAAAAGCACATAAATCAAATATGACAAGTGATGCTCAGCCTAAGGATACAATACCAGTTGCAGTAGGAAAAATGACTGATGAGTGCTTACTCTTCCCAAGTTATTCATCAGTAGATCACTGGATGAATCAACAATGCTTGTCTGTGGACATCTGCAAGACTTGTCCAGTTCACAGTATGTATGGTGTCACTTGTGCTTCACTTCTCTCTAAGTCATGATTGAACAACATCAAAATACTCTATTTATATAAAAATATTACTACTTGAGAGTTACATTATTCCAAGCATAAATCAAAGTCCAATATCTGAATCAGAGAATTAAGTAATTTGACTATACGTCTATGTCTTCAGATTCATATTACAAAACAACAAAAAACATGATAATTATTCCACAACATTTCTCTGTGGTGATGGCTGCACTGAGCATTATGTTAATAGTAGTAGATAATAGTAAATCTTCTCAGTGCTTCCTTCTAGTAAAGAGAATGAAGCTGTGCAATTAAAACCAGCAGAAGATGACTAAATATATATTATATCAGTAGCACATAGATACCACTCATAACGATCTTTCTAGCCAGAACCACTCTGAAATCCTTATAAATTTTTTTATTAAAAACAACTATTCATCAAGGATGAAATAATTTTCTGAGAACTTTAACAATTCTCAAGAATAAAGCTATCACAAAGCAAGGGACCGAATTTCCACAGTTATGTTGTCCTTTACAAAGCTCCTGCCTGTTTGTTCCACCCCTGGAGCAACGACTTTCAGCAAGTGTCTGATATTTCACTGATTCCTATTTGCTACAGATGGCCCCATTTGACTCCTCTCTAAATGCAGTAAAAAATGGTAGAAGGCAGACAGCTTATTGAAGAAATAAGCCTACAGCAGTTGATTTAATTCCAGAGATTTTTAAAAGTCCTGCCAATAATATTCTTTTCTTTGCCTCCTCTCGCATGTGTGTATTCCATATTTACAAAGGCATTTATAAAAACAGTGTGGAATAGTTAGCATCAGTATGGCTTAAACTAATGCAAGCATACAATAAAATAACACAAATACAGAATAAAAAAAGAAATAAACAAAAACAATGGACAAGACTGGCATGTGTAATTCATGAATTTTAACCTAAATTGAATTCAGGGATAGTTGCAGGAATAACAAACAACAAACAAAACAACTCTGCTTTACAGGTGAAAGCAAGGAGGCAGGCTGCACCATAAGATCCGTCCTTTCAAGTTATAATAGTTTATGATGCTCATCTGCATTTTAATCAGATACAAAGGATTTATTCCTGAAGTGTATCGAGAGAAAGCCTATTTTAAGCACTTGGAAACGCATGAGAGTTTATAGCCAATCAAGTAAAATATGTTCAACATTTTTACTTCTTGTCTCTCCTCATGAGTATACAATAACACATGGAGAAAGGTGTCAGCACTTTTGTTGGAAATTCTGCAGAACCTTCCAGAATAAGGATGAGGAATGATTTCATACTCAAAATTTATTTTCATTACACTGAAGACCACTTTTAAAATGAGTTGCATATTGTCATCCATTACTTAAATTGTATTTAGTAACACAGAATATACTCAGATCAAGTTTGAATTTCCCACCATGTATTTTGCCTTCATAATTGAATAGGGGATCTTAACATCATTTTCTACTATCTGTAATGAAATTATATCAATTACATGAGGAATGGCTTTTCCACTTTACCTTCAGAGTATATTAGTAATTTACCATTAAAATTTATGACTATTATTAATCAAACCAGATCTTAATACTGAATAACAATGCTTTATTAAGGAACATATAAATTCACATCAAAATTTATATTAAATTTGTTAATAGAATAATACTTTTTCTATACTTTATGGACAAACTGAAAAATAAGGGGATTCAAAAAACAAACAAACAAACAAACAAAAAAACACATAGAAACATCCAAAAGGTTTCAAGCTAAATATAAAACAAGTTAAAATATTATTTATTATGCTTTAAAAATGTGTTTTTATGAAGTTACATTAAAAATAATCCATAATAAGCTGGACAGTGGTGGTGCACACCTTTAATCCCAGCACCTGGGAAGCAGAGGCAGGCAATTTATGAGTTCGAGGCCAGCCTGGTCTACAGAGTGAGTCCCAGGACAGCCAGAGCTACATAAAGAAAGCCTGACTCAAAAAACCAAAACCAAAAATAAAAAATAAAAAAAAAATAAAAAGAACAAAATAATCCATATTAATCTATGATATTTCTGCTGTGGCATAAAATACATCTTAAGCAATTTGTAGTTTTAAAAAATTTGTAGTATTTAAAAATTAAATCTCTTATCATGCACAATATTGTTACATTTTAAAAATTAACTATACAATGATAGTATTTACTGTGCAATTCAAAGAATTACATTAATCTTTAATCAAATCAAATTTATATACTTGCCATTTAACTAATGAGTATTCATTATATCAACCTTGTTTTTTTAATGAAGTAGTGCTTAAGTATATGTAAAAACAGAAAATTTGTGATCAACAAATTAATAACATTCACCTTCCTGCACTAAACTCTTAATCCTTTCATAAAGAACTACACACTGAGAAATGAAATTTCATGTCCCTTATAGTCACCAAGGCAAAAGGAGACTTCAGTTATGGGCAGAAAGAAGCTTAGGCAGATGACAGAAAATTAATACAGCTATCTGCCATGAAAAGCCTGAAAGTAGAGCTCATTAGAGGTTGAATAAGCAAATCCTTAATCAAATATGATTCTTCATACAAATTATAACATAGGAAGTTCCATACAAAGTTGTCATGCTGGAACATAACTCACAAATTTTCCAGAGAGCACCTTTGGATGTCCTGATTTTCTTTCTATTCGTTACACTATTAAGACTCAGTAACTCAATAAAACACAGAAACACAACCACAAAAGCAATGGAACAAAAAATAAAAAATAAATAAAATTTTTAAAAAAGAAAGAAAACAGAAACAGGAAAAAGAATGCACACAGAGAAATATGAAAATATGTATTCCATTTTGTGTTGTGTTAGTCCTGGTCATGGGGCATTCCCAAGAGTGTGATTGTTATATCTAGTAACATACTATTGAAGAAATCTAACTTTCTCTTTTTCAGTAGGGGTCAGTTGAAAACAGCTTCATGGTTAGTAGGAAATAGCATGCCCACTTTTTCCTTCTAGGATCTGAAATTGTTAATCCTACTTCCTATGGTGTCTCTATGGACTAGGCCTAACCTTGTAACATTTCCAATAGTAAATAGACCTAATGGCTCTGTCTTAGGATTTCCATCGCTGTAGAGACACCATGGCCAAAGAAACTCTTATAAAGGAAAACATTTAATAAATGCTAGCTTACAGGTTCAGAGGTTTAACCCATTATCAGTAAGGCAGGGAGAATGGCAGCATCCAAGCAGGCATGGCTCTGGAGCAGCGGCTGAGAGTTCCACATCCTGTTCCTAATGGAACCAGGAGAAGACTGCCCTCTAGGAAGCTAGATGGATGCTCTCTGAAAGCCTACCTTCACTATGACACACTTCTCCAGCAAGGACACATCTTCTAATAGTGCCACTCCCTGGGCCAAGCATATTCAAATCACCATACTCTCAAATCTAACAGCTCTCCAGTAGGAACAGGATGGAAAACAAATTTTAATACATCTGAATTAAATGTATTAGGCCTGTGTGTGTCATTCTGCATCCATCTAAACTAAAGCAAGTGCATACAAGACACGTTAAGCTATGGAACTAGAAATAGTAAGAATTATATTCATTATATTCATTTTTTTTTTGTCAAACTACATTCTAAAGTGCTTGTATTTTCAAAGTGTACTTTCAAGTTTCTGATTATATTTCTCAATGTTGAGGACACATTTAAGAATGGGCAGCTGGACAAAAACAAAAAGAGTTTCTGTTACATCTGTGACAGAGACTGTGACCTCCAGATGTGTGAACTGAGGTGAGACATCAGTGAAATGTTCTCTTTTTTCCTCTGAACTACATAAGGCTTTCAATCTTTCCTGATACAACATACCTAATCCTTCTTCTACAGTCCTTAAAATATTTTAAAATCATATAATATCTCAGTTATGATACATTTGGAAATGTTCATGACCTTATATTCTTTGTCTTCTTTTAATTAGCAACATCTGTGTATTGTTTAAGAAATTTGTCTCTTTGATATACTTCCTTTTCTATGAACTTACTGTGTGTTCCATCATAGTTGTCTAGCTTATTAAAATAAAATAGGAGATAGTATGTTTTTAATGATGTCATTTTTTCAATTTATTATGTCTGTACTGGAGACATGGCTTAGCGTTTAAGAGAACATAATGCTCCTTGAGAGAACCAGAAGTCTGTTTCTACCCTCACCTGGCCTTTTACAACCATTCATACGAGCCACTAGGAATCCAGTACACTCCTCTGAATTCTATGGGAAGGCTACTAAAACACACATACATGAGCATACATAAAAATAATAAGCATTTAAATTCAGCTTGTTCCAGGCCCCATTTTTAGTTCAATTGTAATAGTTTCATTTATCCCCTTCCTGGTTTTATTTTGCTGTGTTTAAATTTGGTTCAATCTACCTAGAATATGTTAATAATTGTAAATGACTCATCCAACAATCATCTCTTGATTTCACTGATTTCCTTGTATTTTTCGCTATTTCTTTGACTTCTTTAAGCTTCCTATTAACCTTCATTTGGCTTGCTTTTTATAAATGTTTTATTTTTCTAGTGTTTGAGTTGAGGTTTCTTCTAATAGTATGACACTTTTGTACTTTATACAGGCATTTGAAGATTTATCTCCTGCTTAAAAGTGCTAGCTTTTTTTGAATCCTCCAAAATTTAGGATGCGATTTTTGTTTTAATTCATCTAAAAATATTTTATATCTGCCTCTGTGATATCTTCTGATATTCTAGAATATAACAGTACTAACATTACTTTTCTCTAGTGATTTTTACTTACATTCCATTTTGACTTACAAATATGTTTTAAAATTATTTTTTCTTCTTTGAAATGAATTTAGATATGCATCTTTGGGTAAATAGATTTTCCTTGCTATTGAATATATCATGTTCTGTTGTTAGAAGAAATGATCCATAGCTGTCACTTAGATGAAGTTATAAGAACTGGAGGTGTCTTCTCTATGCCTCAATTATCGGCAAGACATCACTTCAGAATCAAAACCATGGTGGCAGAAGTAGGACCAACAGTAAGATTCTCTCAGAATAGCATCACCATGTTAGTGCTAAGAATCTTGTGGGACCTGATATAGCTGTCTACTGAGAGGCTCTGACAGTACTCGACTAATACAGAACTAGAGGCTCACAGTCATCCATTGGACTGAGTACAGGGTCCCCAATGAAGGACCTAGAGAAAAGACCCAAGGAGCTGAAGGGTTTGCAGCCACTTAGGATGAACAACAATATGAACTAAATAGTACCCTCAGAGCTCCCAGGGACTAAACCTCCAACCAAAGAGTACACATGGTGGGACTCATGGCTCCAGCAGCATTTGTATAGCAGAGGATGGCCAAGTCGGTCATCAATGGTAGGAGAGGACCTTGGCTCTGTGAAGGTTCTATGCCCCAGTGTAGGGGAATGCCAGGGCCAGCAAGCAGGAGGGTGGGGTAGTGAGCAGGGGGAAGAGGGAGGGAACAGAGGTTTGTTTTTGTTATTTTATTTTATTTATATTTTTTGGAGGGGAACCTGGGAAAGGAGATATTGTATTAAATGTAAATAAGGAAAACATCTAATAAAAAATAAAATTAAATTAAGGAAAAAAAAAAGAAAGCAACAACTTCTGGAGTCATTGGCTTGCTAGTCTAACCATGAGACCTATGCCAGAAAAGCTAAATCAGTAGCAGCTATGGTCTGTATATTCAGCCATTGTTCACATAGGATAGAGCCTTTGTCCAGATAAGGACAAGGCAAAGAAACAAGCTTCACCCATTCACTATACGTACAGTGGATGTAGCTACAAGATGGGAGGTTATGGTAGGGTGGTATTCCATTCCTTTGGATTTGAATGTTCTCAACTTCAGGTTCCAGAAATCCCAAATGGTTGTCTCCATTAATCAGGATGGGTATTGCATTTCTTTAATTTAACATTAGTAGATTCAAATAACAAAGGATCAAAAACCATTTTTGGTTTTGACAGTATAGGTATCAGCAGACTTTTAAAAGTAAGTGTTACTTTACTCTCTGCTTTGTTTAACATTGTTGAAACTAAGTGCTTAGAAGTTTTATTTTATAATGTCCATCAGTTTCTTTTGGAGTGAGTTTCTAGAGTCTTTCAAACTGTCAAGCTAGGCATGTCATTCTTTATTCTTGACTCCTCACACCAGAGATCATAAACTATGATGTAAAAGAATGTCTTCATTTCAAGTAAATCCTGGGGAAAACATCTGACAAGAAAAAGCATCCTACCATTTTCGCCTTATATAGTTTATCCCATGTAGAAGTTCCCTGGAACTTGATATAATGTGCCCATCATTCATTCAGGTTCTTGACTCTTGGTTACTATGTCTTTGGCCTGTGTTTCTCAAACTTCCATGAATATGATTAAAACTGGTGGTTTTTAAAAAATAACTTCTCATTCAGATCAGTGCTGGATTCTTGAATGTTCTACTTCTTTTTCATGTGACTTAATTTATCTGCCTGTGAATCATTCATTCAGTAGCACAGATTATGTCAAAATTCTAGGTAACTATTCTCTTGATATACATCATCTTTAAAATAAATTTATAAAGAAACATACTTACAGTGAAGTCTACATATTAAGAATGTGTCCATCCAACAACAACATAAACTGTGATTACTATCTTCATATTTTTTCAATGTTTTTTATTTTATCATATTCTTTAAATTATTAAAATATTGTAACAATAAAATTAGTATTATAAAAGTTGTTTGATATAAAACAACAATAAATTGAACAGTCTTTTTTAGATGCTTGTCTACAGCAACACTGAAGATACATATGTTTTTCTCAATATAATTTTTAAAAACCAGTTTAGATACATGATTCTGGCTACTCTGTGGGTGGATTTTTTTTTTTAATTGAGGGAGGAGGAAAAGTCAACCTAATACTGAACAACCAGCTGTGACTCAAATATAAAGATGCCTGAGGGTAAATGGGGATGCTTTTGTTGCCTGCCTTGGATTTCTGCTTAGAAATCGGAGTTTTCCTGTTGTTGCTGGTGCTGCAATTCTTGCTGACTCTAGAAATTATATTCTGGAGCCTTTCCACTTGGACTCAAATCTCATGGCTCTCCAGGAAACTTCTAGGGCTGGGTCTCCATTGCCAGAACAGGCTGCTGAGTCAGCCAGCCAGCCCTGTGGGTTGAATAGAAAGACTACTGAATTATTTTCCTCTTTAGCATCCTTAGTTTACACAGCCTAAAGGATAATGGAAGTCAATCTAACAAATTCTACTGGTCCTAAATATTTCTTCTACAGTTCCTTCAGAGGACTAGGACTAACAAAAAAAACTATACAATTAGTTAAAATTTCTTGTTAATAAAAGTAAAAACCCAAATATGTTAATATGATGTCTGTGTAAAGGAGTAATTATCCAGTTTCTAGGGATGAGGAGAGTGATAACAAAAATGTCCAACATTTCATGGTGTTGTCCCTCTGTGCCATCATTTTTACTATTGTGATTTATGGTATCATACTCTTGCCAGCCTAAAATAAAACACATATCCACGTGTTCTTTACTATTATATAATGTTTTCTTATCAGAAATCAAGGCTCAGGAAAATGTACCACAGGATCCTGGGCTTGGTTCTTAGGATTGAAATATGGAAGGAAAGAAGAGAAAAAAAGGAAGGAAGAAGGACTAATTGATGATCAAAACAGAAATATATCCAGATTGTATTTTTCTTTTTTTTCTTTTATTGGATATTTTCTTTATTTACATTTCAAATGCCATCCCCTTCTCCTGCTATCCCATCCTTCCTCCTCCAGCTTCTATGAGGGTGTTCTTCCACCCACCTCCAACTCCCACCTCCTGGCCCTTGCATTCCCCTACACTGGGGCATTGATCCTTCACAGGAGCAAGAGCCTCTTCTCCCATTGATATCCAACAAGGCCATCCTCTGCTATAAGTCACTCCATGTGTAATCTTTGGTTGGTGGTTTAGTCCCTGAGACCTCTGGGGGATCTGGTTGGTTGATATTTTTGGTTTTCCTATGGGGTTGCAAACTCCTCAGCTCCTTCAGTCCTTTCTCTAACTCCTCCATTGGGAACCCTGTGCTCAGTCCAATGGTTGGCTTTGAGCATCTCTATTTGTCAGGCTCTGGTACAGACTCTCAGGTGACAGCTATATCAGACTCCAGCTGCACACGTAGCAGAAGATGGCCTTGTAGGGCATCAATGGGAATAGAGTCCCTTGTTCTTCTGAAGGCTCAAGGCAGGAGTGGGTGGGTGGGTGGGGGAGCACCCTCATAAAAGCAGGGAGAGGCGTGATGGGACAGGCAGTTTCCAGAGAGGAAACTGGGAAAGGGGATAACATTTGAAATGTAAAAAAATAAACATCGCCTCTCAGGAGATAGCTATATTTAGGCTGGCTTGCCCTTCCTTCAGTCTCTTCTCCATAGTTAATCTCTGTAACTCCTTCCGTGGGTATTTGGTTGCCCCTTTTAAAAAGAAATGCACTGTCCACCTTTTGGTCTTCCTTCTTCTTGAGTTCCTTGTGGTTTGTGGGTTGTTCTT
>NW_022196910.1:29393743-29403136 GCF_008632895.1 Mastomys coucha | reverse complement strand
AAGAAAATATCTAATAAAAAAATAAAAAAATAAACATCGAATAAAAATAAAAAATTTAAAAAAACTGGAGTACAGAACTAAACAGAGAATTCACAATAAAATAATTTCTGAAGGCTGAGAAGCACTTTTAAAATGCCCTTTTTCATCAGAAAAATGCAACTGAAACCCACTCTGAGATTCCATTCATATCTTTCAGAATATCTAAGGTCAAAAACTCAGGTGACAGCACATGCTGGCAAGGACGTGGATCAAAGGGAACAGTCATCCATTGCTTGTGGGAGTCAAACTTAGAAATCACCGCTTTGGAAATCAATCTGGTGTTTTTTCAGAATAATTCTACCTCAAAACTCAGCTATACCACTCCTGGGCATATACACAAAAGATTCCCCACTATACCAAAAGGGCACTTGCTCAAATACAATCATAGCAGCTTTATTCACAATAGCCAGAAACTGAAAACTAACCAGATGTTTCTCATTCCAAAGAATGGGGAAAGGAAATATGGTTCATTTACGCAATGAAATACCACTTGCAGGCAAATGGATGGAACTAGAAAACATTCTGAGTAAGGTAAACCAGACTCAGATCAAAATGTATGGTATGAATTCACTTATAAGTGAATATTAACCATAAATTACAGAATAACCATGCTGCAATTCATAGACATAAAGAAGCTGAGTAACAAAGAGGGCTCATGGTAGTATACTTGAGTCTCACTCAGGAGAAAAAAATAGACATGGGAAGTGGATCAAAAGAAGGAACTGGGTGGGAGAGTGCTTGGAGATCAGGTGTGAGAAGAACAGAGGTGGGGCATGAGAGGACTGGCAGAAAGAAGGGAAGTTGGTTTGGAGGGCATCTCCAGGATAAGCTGGAGGACTTGGATATGGGAGGCTCCTGGGAGGATATAGGGTGAGCCTAGCTGAGACTCCTACTAGCTTAAAGTGGCTACCTTCCAGTGGAGGGAAGATGCCATCAATCCTCATAGAAAAACTTCCACCCAAGATTTTCCCTTCCTATAAGATGCATAGCAATGATAGAGGGAATAGCCAAACAATGTCGGGTCCAACTTGAGAGCCACTGCATGGAAGAGAGCCAACCCCTGATACTATTAATGAAACTGCACTATGATTGTAGACAGGACCCTAGTATAACTGTTATCCAAGAGGCTTCATCCAGCATTTGATGATGGAAACAGATACAGAGACCCACAGTCAAACATTAGGTGGGGCCCAGGGAAGGTTGTGGAAGAGTCAGTAAAAAGATTGTGGTAGCCAGAACCGTACCAAGGACACTACAAGAACACCTACAGAACCAACTAACATGGGCCTATGGGGGAACACAGAGAGTGAACCACCAACCAAAGAGCATGTATGGACTGGGGCTAAGACCCCTACATATATGTAGCAGATGTGCAGCTCTGACTTCATGTGGGTTCACTAACAATTGAAGCACAGGCTGTCTCTGACTCTATTGCCTGCCTTTGGATCCAATCCCCTTAACTGGGCTGCCTTGTATGGCCTCAGTGCAGGAGGATGTGCTTATTACTGAGATAACTTAATGTGCCAGGGCAGATTGGAGAGGAGAAAAACTTAGTAGAATCGGGTTAGAGGGTGTGAGTGGTAGGAGAGGAGATAACACAGCTGTGATCAGGATGATCACAATAACAAAGATAGACATTTCAAAAATTAAAAGTTTTTAAATTCAACTTATTAATTTATGTCTTCACAATAATTTGATATTCTATAAGTATAATAAGAATGTCATCACTGAATTATATATATTTTAAATCCAAAATTTGAATCCAAACTCCAAAATTTAATAAGGATTAATGCTTTCCGTTAAGAAAAAAGCTCATTCAGGTTTTTTTAAACAGAGAAGAAATGTAAAGTAATGGCAAACCATATAACATATTATAAACTACTGACCATAGGAACAATGAAAATAAAAGAATAAAAGATTTATCTCAGAAATTTGATTTATAAAATAATCTTCTATGTATTTTTATATCTAATTGTTCTGGATTACATTTTTTCAAGTATGTATAATGTAAATGTTATTGAATCTGAGAGAGCCTTAGTATTATAAATAAAATTTCTAGATGATATTGTTATGCAATTTGAATAACAATTGCCTCTATTAAAGTCTTATGGGACTTACATAGATGCAAATTTAAAATTATTTTTCTTAAAACTTTTACTTATTTGATTATATGCTATTTTAAAAAGTCTCTTATATCTTCATAGGTTATAAGTAAAATATGTATTATTTAGATATAATGAGAACATGATATACTCAATATGTGATTATTCATTTCATTAGGAAGTAAAAGATATGCAACAACCTCAGGATTGAATACAGGTATACACACAAATATGTATCACTTTAAAATTCATAACTGCACTCTTCTATGCATTCAAATCTAAAGCATAAACAAATGATAGCCTTCATAAATTAAAAATGTTTCCCAGTTCTCTAGAAGTTTGGTATGACCTATTACTCAAAATTTCAGACCAGATAAGTTTCTTTCTAATTAAATATGTAAATTCACCAGAAATGAATTTCTCCTTATGAATATTATGTTAGCTATATTTAATTATTTATACATCTGTTACCATGGCAATCATGTAAGCTGCTAAAAAGCAATTTTTTAAAAATTTCTAAATGGTTTCAAATTGTATTTCTGTAGGGATTTTTCTAAAGTAAAGATTTCACTATTTATATCTATAAACACTTCACACTAAAGCTTCTCCTAATTGTATTATTCAATTATAGTCTCTCTCTCTCTCTCTCTCTCTCTCTCTCTCCATATATACATATATACATGTATATGTATATATGTATATATATGTGTGTGTGTATATAAAATATCTATTAGGTCAATAATTGAAGCATTTCTAGTCTTTGTGACTATTTTGTGGCTATTTACTCAGTTGACTAAGTTTCTATTTGTATAATCTCAATATGTAAGTTGTTTACGGTCCACCATTCATTACTTTCAAAGTAAGATAGATAGATAGATAGATAGATAGATAGATAGATAGATACATAGATACATAGATACATAGATACATAGATAGATAGGGATGCACACACACACATACACAAGTTTCATTAAATGTATCTATCCAGAAAAATGGAAAATGTTTAGTGCAATTGAATGTGTTAACCATCTGTAGTAACTCTCTGTGAATGGAAAACTACAGCACTTTGGCTCCAGCAATCACGAGAATAACATGGACAAAACTATATCCACTTTAATCTCTTGTTTTGAAATTCATGCAATTGATAGGATATTTGAACACCAGATTGGTTGGTTATGAGAGGATTCAAATGTGACAATTGTACAGCAAATATACACTGCATATGTATATACATGTATGTACATATATATATATGCATATGTTCATGTATTTATGAATTATTGGCATTTTTACAAAATAATGACACTTCACTTTAAAGAATATGATTTTGTTTGGTATCTTTTAAATGCTTCATGACATGAATATTTGTAAAATAACAAATTAAACACACTTCCATTCTAGTCTACCACTCCTTTGTAAAATATAAATGAACTACACAAATACCAGACATTTGGGACATTATTTGGCTTGTGCAATTCCCCTCATGAACTAGAACAGACAAAGAACATCTTGCTCTGTTGATTGAGAGTTTCATAGCACTAGTCTGTGTTAACTTATCCAGAAAACACAGCTGTGTCTGTTACCTCTGAATGCTCACCTTAAAAAGATGTCTTTTTAATAGTCAATATTCTCATTAGAATTCAGTGTTACTTGATAAAAGTAAACAACCACTAGGATTGTAAGTTAGAGAAAGGCCACACCACCAGACAGAAAACGAATGTTTTGGCACAGGATGTCTTCATACTAGGAGACTAATCCAACACATGGCTTCTATGCAAATTTCTTTGTAAATAAATGGGACACTGTGTACATGGAAGATTTTGCATGTTTCTTACATTAAAATACAATCCTCAGTATTTGGATATTTAGTTGATTTTTAACATGTTTCAATAGCAAATCAAATATTTTGCAGACTTCTGGTAGATGACATTTACATTCTATAACTGAGTAAGAATGTGATACATTTCTACTAAAATATTTGAATCTTTTAAATGACTAATCAGTAAAGAACAAGACTTAAAACTGAACTCCATATATGTTCTGTTATCGATGGAAGTGTATGCCCTCAAGCTGTTCATTTCTTTATTGCTTTTTTTTTTTTTTTAGTGCTGAGGGGTTAAACATAGTACCTTTTAAATGATAGGTCAGTATAAGTACTGAGTTAAAGTTCTATAAATTAATACTTTTAATAATGAACATGACTAAAACAAATATGCCCTCAACCATGGCATGTATGGTTTTGGAAAAACTAAGATTAAATTTTCAATTAAAAGTTTTATCCTTACATTTGTGTATTAGATATGGGCAGGGTATGCTTGCCACAGCACATATGTGGAGATCAGAGGAATACCTGAAGGAACTGGATCTCTCCTTCTACCACCAAGAATTAAACTCAGGTCTCCAGACATCCTTTAAACCACATTATTTGCTGAACCATTTGATAAGTCACCATCTTTACTAATAAAATGAAAATTGTACTAGAAGCAGATACTAATTAAGTTCACCAGAGACATCTATGGCAAGTTTTATTCTATGTTCATAGAATAGAAAACAGTGATTTTCTGCATTTGCTTACATGTAGATATTAGCACTTAAGTCAGTGATAACCAAACTAAAATGAATAGAACTACATCGTAGGCATAAACTAAGGGACTCGAGGAAACAGAGAAATATAAACACCAAACATGCCACAAATCCTTTATCTACAATAAAGCCCTGTAGGGAAGATATATTAGGAAAATGGTGGCACAAGGCTTGTGTGAATAACTGATCAATAACTCAGTAGACTTAATGCCTACTCCACAAAATGAAATCCACACTCAACATTGCTTTGGTGACCAAGACCCTGAGCCTAGATAGCTCAGAGACCTAAGATAGACCCAAATAATATTGATCATAAAAATATAGTAATAAAATATCTCCAAGTACTTTGTTCTGCTCATAAATCAGTGACTTTAAAAATCCATCTTCAGAGAAGCTTCCTCTATCAGTAGATGGAAACAAATATGGAGACCAACAACCAGATATTACACACAGAGTGAGAGACCTTGAAACACTGAGGCCTATGTGGATTGCCTTGAGGAAATACCTATTCTCTAACCTCAGAGAACCTTGGGGAACGGGAGGCAGAAAGAGTGTAAGAGCCAGAGGAAAGAGAGGACACCAAGAAAATAAGGCCCTCTAAATCAACAAGAGCAAAACTCATATGAACTCATAGGAACTGAAGCAGTATGTATATGTCCTCCATAGATCACTCTCAGTATATGTATGTTTGTGTGTATATATATATATATACATATATACATATATTTTATATATACATATATATATATATATACATATATATATGTGTTTTGGCTATTTTTTAATGCTGGCTCATCTTGCTCAAGTTTGAAGTGATAGTTATTGTTTTATCTTATGCTTTATTTTGTAAATTTTTAAAATGAATGAATGAAAATTATTTACTAGGTAAATAAACTGTAACTTGGACCAAGAATGATATTGAGCATATCAATCATTCCAGTACAAGCTTCATGTTCATAAGTAGTCAACCACCAATTAATGGACTTCACATTGTGTGTGTGTGTGTATGTGTGTGTGTGCATGTGTGTGTCTGTGTATGTGTGTGTGTGTATGTGTGTGTGTGTATGTATGTGTGTGTGTATGTGTGTGTGTGTGTATGTGTGTGTCTGTGTATGTGTGTGTGTATGTGTGTATGTATGTGTGTGTGTGTGTATGTGTGTATGTGTATGTGTGTGTGTGTGCACTTTAATTTATTTACAATCTGCAGATTTATTTATTTATCTTCTTGGATGATGTTTTATTTTGTTTCCTTAGTTTGAGGAAATATTGTTTCATTATTTCTGAAAGAACTTATAGTTGGATGGAAAGGTACTGTGTAGAGGATCTAGAAGGACTTGAGTGAGGGAAAGAATATGATAAAATTTTTTGAAATTAGAATTGTTTTAAATAATGAAAAATTATAGTAATATATTTTAAAAATATAAAGGAAATTTATTAGTCTACATAACTTTTATGTATGGAAACAATATGAAATGTTATGCTGGTAAGGTTTTGATTCAGTTGAAATAATATATTAAAATAAGTTCTCTGAATCTTTATAAACAATTCTGTTATGAAATATAAGTAAAGCTTCATTGACTAATGACTCATGAGAATAATTGACAGCCTATGATGCACTTTTCTTTACAGCATCAATATTTTAATATGCTTTCCATATCAATTTAATAAATTTCAATTTGAAGTCCAAATATATTTTCCATTGTGTACTGTTAGAAAAGCAAAGATAGAATTAAAAGAAATATCTTTACACTGGTTTTTATAATAAAGAGAACAATGGAAAATTAGTTATTAAATCACATGGTATAAATATGACACTAGAATGAGGTCTAAATTAGTTATAAGACAATCATTATTAAAATATTGTAGGTAAGGGTTCATATCAAACATTAAGTAAAAGAAAAGATTGGATTTTGACCAAATATAGTCAGAAAATACAGTCAGAAAATACTTTATATATTAGGCATCACTCAAAATTCTTCATGAAAAATTGTGTATATATATATATATATGTACTTTATATATATGCATATATACACACACATATATACATTGTGTATATATGTATATATATACATATATATGTGTATATATGTATATATATACTTTAAATAAGCCAATAGCCATATATTTTAAAAAGTAAACCAACTCCTCCTATATACGTGAGCACAATTACAATACTTTTGAGAGTCTATAACCTTTTGGAATTCTCTTTGTATTGGTTATGAGCAAATAATACAAACATAAGTTCTTGTGTGTTTTTTATTTGTTTTAAATACTCTTCTGTAATATCTTAGGTTTAGATCTTGATTATGACTCTTCTATGAAAAATTGGCTGAAAATACTACATAGAGAAATAGAGAAGAAACCAAGATAATGAAAAATTTTACCACTGTAAAGCTTATTTGTCTAAATAAAAAGAACATGGCAATTTCAGGGCATAAATGCTGAAAACTTTATTATCAAAATATTTACTATAATTATAAAAGCCAAGTAGCTCAATTGAGATGTAATACATGAGAAAAAAGTGAAATGGGTACAAACACAAAGTTATGTGAACTCAAATTGCCAAGCATGTTGATGGAGAAATTTCAACAGGTTTGAAGCTGAAGATGAAGACCTCTGTTTAGTCATGCAAAAGATTATAAATTTGAGCCATTATCATATCAACAAAATACTAGTAGAACCTGCATTAACAGTATAATAAATTACTATTTATCTGACCTAATTAAAATAATAATGTCGAGGTAATATGCTGCTAGATAAAATTCAGTTGTGAACGAGAAAATGGTTTTGGAAAGCTGATATTGAGCTAATGATTTATTCTCCAGAAAGAAATATCGGGTTGCAATCACACTTTAAGTAAGTTATCTGTACTGTGCTAAGGTAGAATACAATGTATGCAAAGGAATTATTGAATAAATAGCTAGTTATTTAGGTTCTAACATATTGCTAACAAAAGTATTTTAGATGAATATCAATATATATGTATATATATTCGCTTCATATTTATGTGTGAAATTCTCTTCATATATATGAATACACATTCAAATATATATTCATCAATTTTTTTCTCAATCAGTCTGATAATATATATATATCTGTAATAGACACACATACACACACACATATATACATACATATATGTGTATATATGTATGTATATATATATATATATATATATATAATCATTTGCATGTTAGCAAAATGATTGCAGCAGAAATGTCCTTCAACATTAGACCCTCACATTAAACCTTTGGAATAGAATCTTGTCCAAATATCTAAGCCACTTTCATCCTGCAAATATGATATTTTTTTTTACCTTGTGGATCAGAGTTTGTAAGTGATAAGGTTACCAATGCTGTCAAAACATTATTCTCAATTCTTTATTTAAAACCTGTTCTTGGTGGCCGATGTCAAACAAGAAGCTTTCTGAAGGACTTTTTCAATTTATTTTTTTACATAAAAATGCTTTAGAATTGACTTACTATTGGCAAGGCAGGAAAATATTTAGTCACAGCAAAACCAACAATTATATAATAAAAAACTAACATTGCAATTTATGATCATTGTAGAGGTGATTGAGGTTCTAGTGAGAATTACTATGCTGAAGAGCGATGTTAACTTTTAAGAGCTTGATGAAAAGAAGTTGAAGTGCCCTTGAAATATCACACTGAGTAATTAACTTCTTTACTTCTTCAAAAGAACACACCATCCCGGCTTGGACAGGATAGAGAGAAATGAGAACTCAAAAGAACTACGTGAAAGTCCAGGTGGTTTTTACATTGAAGGAATGAATGGGCTGTGCAAATAAAAATGCTAAGCCTGTGTTCATATGATGCATCAGGTCATTCTAATTTTTATCTTCATTTATGCATGACATGTTTATTGATGTGGGATAACTTTAAGCAGGCTTGGCAGCAAGCTGCTTTATTAACTGAGCCATCTTGTCATTCCAAACTACCCATTTAATAATATTGCCTAGTTCCCCTACTGTAACCACTCAGTTTTTACAGGAGGGATACATCCGTGAAGATGGATTAAATGGATTTAGGATGCCAGATTTACTATCAGGAACATTTATGAAGGATATATATATATATATATATATATATACATATATATATGTGTGTGTATATATATGTATATATATGTATATATGTATATATATATGTATGTATATACACATACATATATATATACATATATACATATATATACATATATATACATATATATACATATATACATATATACACACACATATATATATATATATGGCTGCAACTATATATGCCCTATACATTCAAACCACAATACACACCTGAATGTAAGGGTTAGTAGAGATAATGTGCAAATAGTCTTAGAGTTTGGGATTTTCCTTGTGCCTGTCTAATGTACAACACCAGAGAGGAGGCTTACTGAGCTCTTCTAGGAATAAAACACAGGGTAGAAATGGAAGCTGGGCTCCTTATATTGCTGTACTCACACAAAGCTTAGGAGCAATCTGAAAACACTTAGAATGTAGAAGGAGATTCTGAGTGCATACACATGGAGGCTGTAAGGTACCTTCTTTGAACATATCTTCCACTGTAGCTTGTTCCCATTACCAACTCACTTACTTTTTTTTATTAGATATTTTCTTTATTTACGTGTCATATGATTATTTCTC
>NW_022196910.1:29359474-29393733 GCF_008632895.1 Mastomys coucha | reverse complement strand
CAAATAAAAAACCCAAAAAACAAGAACAAACCCCTGTTGCCTCCCCCCTTCTCCTGCTTTCCTCCCCACCCTCTCCCACTTATTGGCCCTGGCATTCCCCTACACTGGGGCACAGAAACTTCACAAGGCCAAGGTCCTCTCCTCCCATTGATGACCGGCTTTGCAATCCTCTACTATACACATGCTGCCAGAACTATCAGTCCCACCATGTATAGTCCTTGGTTGTTGGTTGAGTCCCTAGGAGCTCTGAGGGTACTAGTTAGTTCATATTGACCACCTCACTTATATCTTAAAAACTTCTGCATAAAAGTGTAAACAGTCCAAATAAAATCAACTGATTGCTTTTCAATAGTTTCTATACTGGTTTCTATACCGGGATCGTGTATCTTCATGAAGCATGTCGCTCTGGAGTTTACACAGCAGATCAGAGTGTTAAAAAGCATATGCCAGTTCTGTATGTTCTGGTAGTTTAACTAAATTGCCCTTTACAAACCTTTGCATACGAACTTCATTAATTAATAATTCTTTCTTATTCATTACTCCTTCCCCCTAGCCATCAGCATTCTTCACTACTTGTATCTTCATTATTGGCAGATCAATAATGGTTGATAGCAGAAAATAATGCACTGTATTTTCAGGGGTTAGGGCTCCTTACTTTTATTACCATAAGTTATATCTACAAAGCAATGTTTCTTTAATTTTTAATGTGAGAATGTCATAATAATATGCAATGAAAGGTGATTATAACTAACTCTTTTCTTTCTTTTTTTATTACTTTTATTTTTTTATAGTCCAGTCACTACCTGCCTTCCGGGCCTGCCTTCCAACTGTTCCTCATCCCAGTCCTCCTTCTCCTTCTCTTCAAGAGGATGTCCTAACCCCCAAATCCTGCCTGGCCTCCCTACTCCCTGGGACTTCAAGTCTCTAGAGGTTTAGGCACGTCTTCTCTCACTAAGGCCAGATCAGGCAATCCTCTCCTGTATATGTGTTGGAGGCTTCAGACCAGCTCTTGTATGCTGCCTGGCTGGTGGCTCAGTGTCTGAGAGATCCCAGAGGTTCAGGTTAGTTGACACTGCTAATCTTCGTATATGGTTGTTCTCATCCTCAGCTTCTTCCAGTCTTTCCATAATTCACCCACAGGGGTCCCTGACTTAAAGTCCAATGGTTGAATGAATGGATCTGCATCTGTCTCAGTCAGCTGCTTATTTGGCCTCTCAGAGGACAGCCATGCTATGCTCCTGTTTATAACCACACCACAGCATCAGTAATAGTGTCAGGCCTTGGAACCTCCCCTTGAGATGGATCCCAAGTTAGGCTGGACCTCCTTTTCCTACATTTTGTACCTTTAGTTCTGGTTCGTGAGTGAGGTACATATGTCATGTCTAGCATTTCATAGCATTCTACCTCTGCTTCCTATAGTTCTTACAGTCTTTTGCCTCATTTCTCTTTAATGATATTCCTTAAACCTTGGCAGGGAATAATATAAATATCCCATTAAGGGCTAAGCACTCAGTTCCTTATCAAAACACTTTGGTCATTTATTCATTTATCTATTGATTTTTGCCCACTGGGTGGGAAAAAAGCTTCTCCAACATTGATGTTGAACAAGCCTGAGTCTATGGTTATAATCATAAAAATTTAGTAGGTAATTTGACATGATAAACATTTAACAGATCAGTGAACATAAGTTTTACTTGCTACCCTAGGGCTTATGACTTCTGCAATCATGGAATTTTGATCAACAGTAGAGCATCAGACATGAAACTCCCTCTTGTGGAGCAGGCTTTAAATCCAATTAGAAAAACAGTTACTTGCTTTTGAACATTTTCACCATTATTGTACAAGAAGTTACATCTTTCCTGACAGACTTAATGCAGTATGCAAGGCTCAGCACTATGTAACTCTATTCATGTGTTTTCTAACCCAGGAGCCTATACTGAACTTTCAGGTATTATAAAAACTATCTAGCTGGAAGTTGTTCAGTTGATTTTAGATTGATGTCTCTGTCCTGAAGCCAACATGTATAATGTTTTCAGCAATATGGTCTTACTCTATACTTACAAAAGATAACCAGTGACAAAATCCTGTAATGTTTTGTAGACTTCTGGGCCTCCATGAGCAATAACTCTGTGCAAGTTATCCCATGCCTGATACTAAAGTTCTCACCTAGTAACTCATGTCTCCTGGGAGCAACATTGTTTAATCACGCAGTCTAATTCTGTTCAAATGCTTTAAAATTGTAGTTGCATTTTTAAATGAGCTTAATAGCTGTTGGGTTTCTCTGAAGCAGTATGAACCATACTTAGATTTGAATAACCCATTTGCTACTCCCCTCTCTCTCCTTCTTAGTTTCCCTGACAGAAACCCCCTAACCCATCCCCTTCCCCTGCTTCTATGAGGGTGTTCTCCCGCCTAACTACTCACTCCTGCCTACCACCCTGGCATTCCCCTAGCATGGAACCTTCACAGGATCAAGGGCCTCCCCTCCCATTGATGGCAGATAGGCCATCCTCTGCTACATATGCGACTGGAGCCAAGGGTCTCCACCTCCCTCACATGTACTCTTTGATTGGTGGTTTAGTCTATGGGAGCTTTGGAGGATCTAGTTGGTTGATATTGTTGTTCTTCCTATGGGGTTGCAAACACCTTCAGCTGCTACAGCCCTTGGACTAACTTCTTCATTGGGATCACCGCATGTTCAATCTGATGTTTGGCTGTGTATATTCACATCTGTATTCATCAGCCTCTGGCAGAGCCTCTCAGGGGACAGCTATACTAGGCTCCTGTCAGTAAGTGCTTCTTGGCATCAGCAGTAGTGTCTGGGTTTGTTGTCTGCAAATAGTATGGTCATATTTAATTCTAACTTGTAAAAAGTTTCCTATAGAAGCTCTCTAAAGAAAAGGGGGAAAATGGAGTGAATGAAAAGGGAGGTTACTGGAAAAATATTTGTTCACCCTCCTCTCTTTTCTTTCAGCAATTATACAGCTTTTGATAATACATGATCATGTGGTAAAATGTTCATCACAAGTTCACACATAAAATCAGAAATTGAATAAGAAGTTTGCAGTAGTGAATGTTTGCATGCATATCCTTTAAGAATATTTATCTGGTTAAACATTCATCAACTGTAATGACTCCACAGGTTTATCAAGCATTAAAAAAACATAACTAAGTTATTAGTGAAGTTTTATATAGATAAACTCAGTGTATATTTTATCTTCTGTCTTAGCACCTATAGTAAATGTTTATTCCCTTGTTTATAACCTTTGGTTAATGGTTTTACAACCACTTGGAGTATGCTCTGAGGAGTAGAAAGTCTGGTTACTATCTAGAAGCTATTAACTAGTGACAAATGGGAGACTGACAGAGTTCTTATTGCAGTTTTGATTATCAGAAGAGACCTAATAGTAGTCCCACTATAAAAGAGATTAATAAGTACTGATATGACTTTAGGAATTCTTATATGATCATTATAAAGAATTGAGAAGTCATCTCTTTGTCTGTATAGAGTCACCACAAGACAATACATCTTCATAGTTCTCAGAGATCTGCTCAAAAATGTAGGCTAATACCTAGCAATTTTTATATATGTTTAGTAATAACAGGATAAGCATATTAATTGCAGGAATCTTTCCTAAAATGATATTTTCAGGGGTCTTGTCTATAGGAGCAAATCTATCATTAATTATCATAATTCTATGTAGACCATCTCAGGAAGATCACCTGCTAGTTATTAGATTGTTCTATGATAACTCCTGAAATTGATATTTTAACTAAACACTAGGATTCCTCTGCTCTTAGTATCCCCTTAAAGATCCCTTCTAGTTTGACTTGCAATTGTGCTTCAGGTTAAATATACAAAACAAAAGATTGCAATCTAGGATCTGCAAATGAGAAGATAAGGCATTTTTGTTTGGGAGGGGGGGACTTGAATTACCTCTCCCTGCATAAGTTTTCTAGTTCCATCCATTTATCTGCAAATCCTGATTCCATTTTTTACATATTTATAATATTTATTGTGACCATGTGCCACACTATTCTTACCCATTCAGTTGTTCTCCTACATACAGTGAACAGAACAAAAATGAAAGGGACATGCATGTCTCTGTCGGTGGTATAATGTCTGGTGAATACTTTCCCAGGAATGATATAACTGAGTCACATATAATTTCTACTTCCCGTTTTTAAAGACACTTTCAGAATAATTTCCAAACTTCCTACATTAGCTTGACACTCATATAAAAAAAATTTCCTTCAGGACAGCCAACACAGGATTTTTAATTTATAATCTTGAAAATAGCTATTCTGACTGGGGTAAGGGAAGACCTCAAAGTATTTTTAATTTACATTTTCCACGTGGAAAAAAAAACATTAAGAAGTTTTAAAGTGTTTCTTTGAAAATTGCTTTGCTTATTTTGATAATTTTCTGTTCTATAGCCCATTTTGAAATGTGAATCTTATTTTTTTGTTGTTTTTTGTTTGTTTTTTCTGTTTTTTTTATTGTTGTTTAAAATTTGTATAGAGTAAGATTTATTTTGGTTTCTTAATTTATATGTTGTTTTTTGCTTGTTTTGTTTTATTAGATATTTTCTCTATTTATATTTCAAATGTTCTCCCCTACCTGGTTTCGCTCTGAAAACCCCCTATGCCCTCCCCACTCCCCCTGCGCACCAACCCACTGTTTCCCTTTTCTTGACCCTGGCGTTCCCCTACACTGGGGCATAGAGCCTTTACCGGACCAATCTCCTCCCATTGATGACGGACCAGGCCATCCTCTGCTACATATGCAGCTGGGGCCATGAGTCTCACTATGTGTACTCTTTGGTTGGTGGTTTAGTTTCTGGGAGCTCTGAGGGTATTGGTTAGTTCGTATTTTTGTTCCTCCATCGGGGCTGCAAACCCCTTCAGCTCCTTGGGTCCTTTCTCTAGATCCCTCATTGGGGGCCCTGTGCTCAGTCCAATGCACGGCTGTAAGCATCAATTTCTGTATTTGTCAGGCAATGGCAGAGCCTCTCAGGAGACAGCTATATCATGTTACTTGTTGGCATTCACACTGGTGTCTGGGTTTGGTGATTGTATATGGATCCCCAGGTGAGGCAGTCTCTGGATTGTCATTCCTTCAGTCTCTGCTCCACACTTTGTACTTCCTTCCATGGATATTTTGTTCCCTTCTAAGAAGGATCAAAATATCCATACTTTGGTCTCCTTCTTCTCAAGTTTCATGTGGTTTCTGTATTGTATCTTGGGTATTCCAAACTTCTGGGCTAATATCCACTTATCAGTGAGGGCATACCATGTGTGTTCGTTTGTGATTGGGTTACCTCACTCAGGATGATATCCTCCAGATCCATCGGTTTGCTGAAAATTTCATAAATTCACTGTTTTAAATAGCTGAGCTCCATTGTATAAACGTACTACATTTTCTGTATCCATTACTCTGTTTAGGGACATCTGGGTCCTTTCCAGTTTCTGTCTGTTATAAATAAGACTGATGTGAACATGATGGAGCATGTGTTCTTATTACATGTTGCAGCATCTTCTGGGTATATGTCCAGGAGTGGTATCACAGAGGGAAAAGATCTTTACTAATCCTGCATCTGATAGAGGGGTAATATCCAATATATACAAAGAACTCCAGAAGTTAGATTCCAGAGAACCAAATAACTCTATTAAAAATGGGGTACAGAGCTAAACAAAGAATTCTCAGCTGTGGAATACTGAATGCCTGAGAAGCACGTAAAGAGATGTTCAACATTCTTAGTCATCAGGGAAATGCAAATCAAAACGACCCTGAGATTCCACCTCAAACCAGTCAGAATGGCTAAGATCAAAACACTCAGGTGACAACAGATGCTGGCGAGGTTGTGGAGAAAGAGGAACAGTCCTTCATTACTGGTGGGAATGTAAGCTGGTACGACCACTCTGGAAATCAGTTTGGCAGTTCCTTAGAATTTTTATTTCCTTAATGTTTGGGTTTTTATATTTGTTGTATATTTTAGACACAACCTTGACTCAGAAAAAAGAACTCACAGGGATTTTCTCTCATTCTGTGGGATACAGATTCATTCACTTTGGTTTGCAAAAGAACAAGAATTTTCTTATTTTCACGAGACTGTGCTGTATAATTAGTCTGCTAGGAGTGTCTGATTCAGGAAGATCCACCAGTGTCTGTAAGTTGAAGCAGGTTCCTTGTTTTTTCCTTTATTAATTTCAAGATCTATGGTATTGTGTTGAGATCATTACTCCATTTGGAATTGAGTTTTGTGAAACATGAGAGATAAGGACCTAGCTTTATCATACTTCATAATTAGGTACTCTTTTCCATAACTAATTTTTCAAGATGGCATCTTTTCCCCACAATGTGTAATTTTGGAATTTTCATCAGTAGCAGATAACTATAATTATATGATCTTATGTATGTCTTCAATTATATTCCATTGTGTGAGTGTCAAGATGTTTCTGTTATTATGGCTCTGGAGTACGACTTATGTTCATAGATGCTGATAATTCCTGAAGTGTTCTTTTTGTTCATGACTGTTTTGTGTATCAATATGAATATACATATTTGGTTTTTTTTTGTGCTTCCATATACATATTTTGGGTTGTTTTTCTGCTTTCGGAAGAAGGTGTTTCAGTTTTGACTGGGATTACATTAAATCCATAATAGTTTTTGATAGGATGGTTATTGGTGTAATAATAATTTTTACAATCTTTGAGGGTGGGATGTCTTTTGATATTTTTAGTTTCTTTTCCATTATTCATATTCTTGAAAATTTAATTCTAGAGATCATTTCATTCCTTGATAAGATTTATTCCTTGGTGTTTGTGTGTGTGTGTGTGTGTGTGTGTTTCTATGAGTGTGTTTCTGTGCATGTGTGTTATGAATGGGACTGTTACCATTATTCTTTTTTTATATGTTTACCATTGGTATATAGGAATGTTACCGACTGCGTTATGTTAAGATTTCTAATCTCCCACTTTTTAAAATTATTTATCAGATCTGAATCCTTTTCATTTGGTAGAATCTTTATGGAGTCATATGTGAATAATTAAAAGTTTGCTTTTTATTATGTTTTTCTAGAATCTAGAACTAAAGGTTCCCATATTAAATTCATTTGTAATTATAATTTTTATGACCTTTACCCTGTATATAAATTATATATAATGTTGGGTAATTTAGCTAGTTAGGGGCAAAAAATTAATACATAGGTCAATATTTTAGGTAGTATTTATTTTTTTGTCTTACTATGATAGTTTGGTACACATAAAAATTTTGGAAAATTTTAAGAATGTAATTTATGAAATTGGCATGGTAAGCACAACAAGAATTTCCTAGCTTGGAAAGATGCAAAAGAAGGATTCCAAGTTATTTGCTAGAGCTATATGGCAAAATATTGTCTTGAAAAAAATCAATCAATCAATCAATCAATCAATCAATCAAACAGTCAGTCAGATCAATCAGCTTTGGATTTATATTTATGTTGAATGCATTCAAGTAAAAGGCAGTATTTGTTTAATGGTTTTGGTTACTTGGAGGATCTCTGATTACAGAATATATTGAGATTTATGAGAGTCTCATTTTAAGAGTTCTGTTTCCAGGGTGTGTGATTTCTATATGAGCATGCACTTCACCTTTTCTTTTCCAGGCAAAAATCATACACAAGCTTTAAATCTTAGCTAAATCATTACAACACAAACTCTGCTGTTGTATATGTCCCACCAAGTGGCTGCTGTACACTTATCTTGTCTCTTAGATTTTAAGATAAAGAATGAAGATTTACTTTTTTTCTTTCACTAAAAACAGCTAAATTGGAATGGTGAACACCCCATGTCTCAGCAAATAAAGTCTAAGTCTTTCTTAACCTACAGATGAAAACTGGCAAATTCTGCCCACAAATATCTCATCATTTGTGTTATAGTTCTAAACAACTCTAATATAAAGACACAATTTGCTATGCAAAAGTAATGTTCTACATTATAAAGTGCTTATTAAGTGAATTAGATCCTGTAAATCAATGATATTTGGATTTCTTTATGGAAAATTGATTAAACTGATTATTGAATGATTTATATCTAACTTCTGATTTTCTCCAAAAGGATTAATAATATACTCTTTCTATAAGTGATACCTATGATCATTTTTTGATCTTTCACACTTGCATATTTAAATTGTCTCTCCCACCTGTGTTATAGACCAAAGCAGTAAGGAAAAATTTTAGTTAGCCAAGTAATTTGCTAATTTAAATAAATATATATTGTGTGCGTCTGTGTGTTTATCTACCAATTGTCTAATCTTTTTCTACCACAAGAAAGAAAGAGACAGCTCAGCAGACTGATATGCAGATCCTCCCACAAGGATTCAGAGAAAAAGAAAGTATATTTCCCAGTACATAAGGACAAGGGGAAGCACGCTTTTATATTTCACCTTATTTTATATGTTTAATCACCCGTATGTTAATGTCTGAAAAGTATGACCATTAATCTAACACAGTGAAGACTGAGACGTAATCAATTAGGAATAACCAGAGATCCTGAAGCTATTATAGATACATCAGAATCATGAAAGGCCCACTTTCTACAAGCAAGAAGTCATATTTCAGAGTTAGAGTGCATTTACACTGTTATTTCACAGCTGTCAAAAAGCATAGTCTTGAAATATGACTTTCTTGAGACACACACTCAAATCCATTTTCAACATTTTAACTGAGAATGCTTCAGAGATCCAAGTATACTATCACTAGAAGAATCTAAATGGCAAGATGGAAAAGAGACATCATACTTTTTTATCTGACTTTCAGTAGAATTTCAAGTATTCTGTAATCAAGATATACTGTGTATCATGTGGCTTTACATATATATCAAATACTATAAAAGGAAAATTTAGAAAATAATAACTATTTAATTTTTTAATGTAAGAAAAGATCAAGCCTTGACTGAAAGAAGCAAAAAATTAATTGTAGCAAGTATTAAGTCAGAAATATTTCATGTACCTCACTTAATTGAAAATAAAGAGAGAAATAGAAATACAACATCAAAAGTGAGGCAAGTGGGAAAAGAGAGTATAGGATGTGGAGAATTAATGGGAATTTAGCACAAAAAAATGCCAGTTATTACAGCCTGTAAAATGAAGAATATGAGCTATAAATTGTGTTTTCAACTCCCAAATAGGCAATAAAGAAGAGTCTAATTAAATTACATATTTACAGGGCCCGGTGATGTATGATACAGTGTGGCATGGTATAAAATATCTTTTATCCTAGTACTTAGAAAGTTAAGGGAGGAAGATCAGACATTTAAATATAGCATCAACTAGCTAGGAGCCTGGAAGCTATCCTGCACTACAAAAAACAAAACAAAAAAAAATCAAAATTGAAATAAAATAGAAGGTAGGAAATGTTTCATGGCTTTTAGTGTCAATAGGAATGATCATGAAAGAATGCAACTAGGTGCCATATTGACATGTATACTGTAGGGTACATCTAGTGAAAAGTCACATGAGAATTTCTTATAAAGTCACTACAAGCTCAACAACACTTCAGTTTATTTGCTATGTATCTGCTTTAAGATATGAAATCAAGGCAATTTGCTACTTTGACTTATAACCTCAGTAAATACATGGGCAAAAACTTTATTTACCTTAACAACTAGTCATTATGTACAGTCAAAGATAAGTAATGAAAATGTATGTGATACATGTCTGTGGCACTCTGCATGAATGACATTTTAAAACAATTTTTGAAGTTAAAATTGTTAGTTTATTTAAAATTGTGTATCAGTTTGAATTTGTTCTAAAAAGCTAATATTAAAGGGAAAATCATCCAGAGGAAAAAACATGTAAATGATGATGTGGTATAAGTATTGGTTGATTACAAGTAAACAAAATTAAAGAAATGTAGGCAGAAATTCATACATATATTTACATTATAAGATTAATTGGGGAAGATTAAATATCAACATATAGAATAAAATTAGGGCTGATTAAGGAAAATGTTTACACTGACAGGAAAATAAATATGAATTCTTTAAAAATTATTGGTCAGTTCCATAGACTGACTCTTACCAGATCTGTCCATGTCAATCTCTTGTGTAAAATCCCTGGTTCTCTAACCTAATTAGGGTTTGGAGTATTAATATTTGAAGCTTTTTAATCAATAGAACATATTCCTTAAATTATATAATCTTCAATTCCACCCAAACTCATATAATATTATAAATTTTAATCCCTTCAAAAATAAATCAAATTTAGTAACCTTCAAACTATTACAGTCCTTAAAGTCTGATTAATTATGATATCAATTAGGTAATATTATTTGGTTTGAACCAAAAGTGTCTAATATCTTTTATTGGAAATGTTGCTACCTAGAGTACTGATGTTAGATATAGTTAATTGAGGATATATACTTTGTTGTGATAGTATACTTGCAAGGGAACTGTTAATGTGTATTTATGAAGTAAAGCATCAAGAGGACTCTGCAGAGAAAAATACAGTCAATCCAAATATACTCTGGTGCTTCTTAAAAGATGGCTGTGTTTCCAAAACAGCAACACATTCTAGCATTTCCAGGTAAGACACTAAGTTGTACTAAAAGTGCTTTACAGAAGAGTTTGCTGAGACTAGACTTAGAGAGTACGGATGAAGAAACCAAGAGAATTAAGGTGCCATACAGCATGTTTGTCCCGAATATAAAAACTCATCAACCTTTATCTGTAAGTTTCTTTAACTGACACATTTTGTAGCAGCTTGGACAGGTGTTTCTGGGATGAGGTGTGAGGTCATAGCCAAGCTGTCAATTCTTCATGCTGGCAGTTAGGTCATTTTAGGGTAAAGTAGAAGGTAGGCCTCTTTCATGGTCACTTACTAAATACCTTGCTTTGTAAGATTGCCACAATTAAATGATCAAAGCCAAAAAACATTTTTTTCACCTCCAGATTATGCCAGTTCTAAAGTGATTAAAGTGATTATTTACATGCAATAAAAAAGCATTTCAATAAATTTAATAACACACACACATATATAGGCATAATATCTATAAAACTTAATAAGAAAGTATAATCAATAATTGCAGTTTGAATTATGTCAATTACACTTTGGTAAGTCCAACATCAGATAGACATCAGTGAGAATGTCAGTTCCATAGATGACATGAAAAGTCAATGACAAAAGGACACAGACCTTAGTTGCTCAGCATCCTGTCATTGTGCTGAGACCTTCAGCTTCACATCTGGTAGAGGGAATACTATCCTGATGTGCTTGAGTATAGAATCACTTCATCAAATAATACCATATTGTGTATGTAATAAGTCATGTTGACCTCATTTTGCTCAGAGCTGGAAAATCATGAACAAAATGTGTTCCAAAGAATACTCATGAGAAGCTTTGAATTTCCAGGAAACTAATAAGAGTGGGGGAGATGAAAGGGAAAATACTCTGACAAATTAAAGTCATTTTCAAATGAATACATATATAGAATCCTGAAGATATAAAAGTTCAAATAATAAACATGTGAAACTTTTGTAAATTTAGAAATTTTTCAAAAACAAAGACCTAATCTACCATGAATAAATAGGTTTTATCCCATGAATGCAGGAGTAGTTCAATATACAAAGAATAAACAAGGCAATCCACCATATAAACAAAATGCAGACACACACACACACACACACAAACACACACACACAATCATCTCACTAGATCCCTGAAAAGGCATTTGACAAAAATCTATCACCCACTCACGTTAAAAGTCTAGGGAGGAACAGAGATATAAGGGGCATACCTAAACACAATAAAGGCAATATACAGCGAGCCAACAGCCAACATTAAATTAAATGGAGAGAAACTTAAAGCATCTCCACTAAAATTGGGGACAAGACAAGGTTTGTCCACTGTCCCCCTATCTCTTCATTATAGTACTTGAAGTTCTAGCTAGAGCAATAAGAATAAAGGAAGGCCAAAGGGATATCCATTGCAAAGGAAGAAGCCAAGGTACCACTATTTGCAGACTATATGATAATATACATTAAGTGTTCCCAAAAATCCTACCAGAAAACACCTACAGCTGACAAACACCTTAGCAAAGGGGCTCAATTCAAATTTAACTCAAAGGAAATAGAATTTCTTCTCTACACAAGTGATAAAGAGGCTGAGAAGGGAGGTAAGGAAAGAACACCATTTATAATAGCCACAGATAACATAAAATACCTGATGAGACTAACCAAACAGGTCAAAGTCCTGTATCAAGAACTTAAAGTCTGTGAAAAAAGAAGTTGAGAAATCAGAATGTGGAAAGATCTCCCTTATTCATGGATCAGTAGGATTAACATAGTAAAAATAGACATCTTACCAAAAGCAATCTACAGATTCAACGCAATCATCGTCAAAATTTTTATAGACCTTGAAAGAATAATTCTTAACTTCATATGTAGAAACAAAACAGAACAAAAATCCAGGATAGCTACAACAATCTTGAACTATATAAGAACTTCTGGAGGTATTACCATCCATGACTTCAAGATGTACTGCAAAGCAATAGTAATAAAAATTGTCTGAATTGGAATATAAACAAGTTGATCAGTGGAATCGAATGAAAGACCCAGAAATAAAAGTATACACATACAGATGCTTTATTTTTGATACCCACCCAGTACAATGGAAAAGAGAGACTATTTTCAACAAATGGTGTTGATCTAACTCAATATCTGCATGTAGAAAATGCAAATATGTAAACATTTATCACCCTGCACAAAATTGAAGTCCAAATGGATTGAATATCTAAACATAAAACCAGGCACACCTAATCTAATAGAAAAGAAAGTGAGCTGTGAATTGTATCTTCGGTATTCTTATCTTTTGGGATAATACCCACTTATCAGTGAGTGCATACCATGTTTGTTCTTTTGTGATTTTGGATACTTCACTCAGGATGATATTTTGTAGTTTCATCCAATTGCCTAAGAATTTTATGAATTCATCATAATATTCATCATAATCATTTTTAATAGCTGAGTAGTACTCCATTGTATAAATATACCACATCTTCTGTATCCATTCCTCTGTTGAAGGACATCTGGTTTCTTTCCAGCTTCTGGGTATTAAAAATAAGGTTGACATTTCATTCCTTCTTAAAAGGGGGAACCACATACCCATGGAAGGAGTTGCAGAGATTAACTATAGAGCAGAGACTGAAGGAAGGGCAAGCCAGCCTAAATATAGCTCTCCTGAGAGGCTCTGACAGTACCTGACTAATACTAATACAGATGTAGAGGCTCACAGCCATCCATTGAACTGAGTACAGGGTCCTCAATGAAGGAGTTAGAGAAAGGACCTATGGAGCTGAGGGGTTTGCAGCCCCTTAGGATGAACAACAATATGAACTAACTAGTACCCTCAGAGCTCCCAGGGTCTCAACCACCAAACAAGGACTGCATATGGATGGGTCTGATTGTTCTGGCAGCATGTGTATAGTAGAGGATTGCAAATTCGATCATCAATAGGAGGAGAGGACCTCGGCCCCGTGAAGGTTCTGTGTTCCAGTGTAGAGGAATGCCAGGGCCAATAAGTGGGAGAGGGTGGGGTGGCAGGCATTGGGAGGGGGGAGGCAACAGGGGTTTGTTTTTGTTGTTTTTGTTTGTTTCTTTTTTTTTGGAGGGGAAACTGGGAATGGAGAAATTTACATGTAAATACAGAAAATATCCAATAAAAAAAAAAAGAAAGAAAATAAGGTTGCTATGAACATACTGGAGCATGTGTTCTTGTTATATGTTGGAGCATCTTTTGGGTATATACCTAGGACTGGTATAGCTGGGTCCTAAGGTAGTACTATGTCCAGTTTTCTGAGGAATTGCCAGACTGATTTCCAGAGTGGTTGTACTAGTTTGTAATCCCACCAACAATGAAGAAGTGTTCCTTTTTTTCCACATCCTTGCCAGCATCTGCTGTCATCTAAGTTTTTGATCTTAGACATAGCAAATGGAAAGAGACTTAGAGACTTACACCTAAACAGCAGATGGAGCTCTAGGAGTCTTTTGGAACAGTGGGGAGAAAGATTGAGGGACCTGAAAAGGAGAGCTACTCTGGAGGAAGACCAACAGAGTCAACTAACTTGGGCCCTTGGAATGGGGTGTAGAAATGGAGAGGGGGCTAGTGGAGTTGACACAAAGATGGAGGCTTCCATTTCTAAAGGTAATGGGCAAGGAGACTTAAGTGAGTGGTTACTGGGAAGAGAGAAAAGACTAAAATTGGGTTGTTAACTGAATAAATGAATAAATTTAATAAAAATTACAGATCTATTGTTATTAGGTAAATATAACATGCTAATTCTGGATATAGCAAATCCCAGAAATATAATTCATAAACATAAATATGATTAATTGACAAAAATAAGGTGAAGATTGATTGTTGCATTTTTATCCACTTAGACACAATATTTACTTTAAATATCAGAGGCCAATAACAAATTTTTAATGTCAAATATTCTGACTAAATATAATATTTAACAGCAAGGTACAATCTGTAGAACCTTAAAAGTTGATGTATAGTAAGGAACTGTGTGTAGAGATATATATCTCTAGGAAAAAGAAATAGAGTAGATAGTTATAGATGAATGGGATGTTGATGGTGTCCTGGAATAGTTGGGGAGGAAAGGCATGTGAGGAGAGACATCTAAAATTGAGAGCCATTTGAGTAGTATGATAACCTAATAAGAGAGAAGTTTCCAAATTATATGTATATATATGCGTATACATATATATGCACATACATGTGTGTGTGTGTGTTTGTGTGTGTAAGGTATCTAAGAGCATGACAAGATATCCATTATCACTGAATGAAGCTTCAGATACCCAGGGTTACATCTATTGAATTGTTGGACAAATGGATCACTAGTATTTTCCAAATAACTCAGGATGTTTCTGATACCATAGTTTGTTCGCACAAACTTAGAGTAAGGCCTCATTGCTGAAAACGACACCTTCACAACTCATTGAAAATTGTAAAGCTGACATAGTGCCTAACTAGAGCCTTTACATTTATAAATTTTTTTCTTAGTACCAGAAGGTACTCTGCATGCTACCAAAGAAGAAATGACTACCAAATCCAGCCAAAAGCCATTCCTGCCCATAAGACATGGTAGTACAACAAAATACAACTCTTATGAAATTAATCAACTAATGCCTGATTTGATTTAATGCTCACTAATTTAGATAACATTCATACCAAATTTTGCTTGTATGTATAAGAACCAGAGACTAGGTAATCCAGAAAGGTAGCAGAAAACTAAATGTTAATTTTTCTACTAAAAGAACATAGCAATAAAATGACTCCTAATGGCATTTGCTTTATTTATAGATCAGTGATTTATTCATCCTAGAATGCTTCCTCCTGCAAAAGATGTGAATAAATATAGAGACCTTGAACCAGACATGCATAATGAAAGACTCTGGAACACTCACCCCTAAATGAGATTTCTTCTTCAAATCTCTCCCCTTAGGTCTCAGGAAACCTCTGTGTAAAAGGAAATGGAAAGAGTATACAGGTTAGAGGCGAAGGAGGACATCAAGATAACAAGGGCAATGAAATCATCATAATCAACAAACATGAACATGAAGAGACTGGCAGCATGCATGGGACCTTACAGGTCTGCAGCCGATGTGGTCCTATATATGAAAAGAAGAAAAGACACATGTACCCATCATAAGCCTAGAAACAACTTCTAATTAATAACTACTTGCAAATCAGATTTTTTTGTTTTTTCCAAGAGAATTTTACTAGGTAGGAAAATAATCTATTCTTAATGGTAAGGTACATGACCATACATAGATGCCCTATAGAAAATGAATTTAAACACATCTTTGGATGTTCATTGTCACCTAATGTCATATAAAAGTATCTTCAATTCTTTCTTCCTTTCTTCCTTCCTTCCTTCCTTCCTTCCTTCCTTCCTTCCTTCCTTCCTTCCTTCCTTTCTTTCTTTCTTTCTTTCTTTCTTTCTTTCTTTCTTTCTTCCTTTTGGTTTTTTGAGACAGGGCTTCTCTGTATAGCTCTGGCTGTCCTGGAACTCACTCTGTAGACCAGGCTGGCCTCGAACTCAGAAATCCGCCTGCCTCTGCCTCCCAAGTGCTGAGATTTAAAGTCATGCGCCACCACTGCCCTGCTCTCAATTAGTTCTTTTAAATTGCATCTTTTTAATTTTTTCACTTTTATTTTATTTCATTTTATTTTCTCTCATATTATATTATATATTATTATATTTTCTTTATTTACCATACAGATCCTTTGTGTATATATTATGCTTGAAGTTTAGTGTTTTGATGGGATTACTAAATATATTACTGAATGGGTCACTGTGTCTATAATTGTTTATTTTCTTTTCTCGGGCTCTTTTTCTTCTGTTTGTTTCATCCTAATCAGGTAAATTTGCTTTTGGTTGATCTTATTATATTATACATTATTTTCCCCTAGAAGTCTCTTTATTTACAGAGAGGATTTGACCAAGGTAGAAGGGAGTTGATACAGAACTCGAAGGAATAGAGAAAGAGCAAACCACCATCAGGATGCATTTTATAAAAAGGAGTCTATTTCTGAGCCATAGAAAAAAATAAACTTAACATATAAAATGTATTATTTAAGCTATTTATTTTTATATACTTAAATATTGACATATGCACAGTTTAACTTAAAAATGATGGCTTAACTCAGGGAGGATTCATAGTGAATAAAAATGATTATTATTGTTTTAGTGTTTTATGTCAGTATATTTAATAAGAAAACTTAAGAAAACTAACTTGTAAAGTTGGAGGTCTTTTCTTCAAATTCATTTCAGTATGGAGAACAATTTCATCATGTTCTTTATAATTGAGCTTGATGACTCATCTTTTATTGTTTGTAAAGGAACACTCTGAAGCCCAGTGTCTATTACCCTGTAGAACATCCAGGAATGAAAACTTTTTGCTTTTTGTTGTTGCTGTTGATGATGGTGATGATGATAATGACTTTTTTCCAACCAAAACAACTTAAGTAAAAAAAAAAAAAAAACTACAAAAAGTAGAGAATAGACAATATAAAAGTTAACATTTGTAAAGATATTTGTCAAAGGGTTGCTAATTAATGACACATCATTTCAGATCTGATCCCATAAATCCATTAAAGACCGTAGTAACTCTACAAAACATACACATTTCACAGAAACCTACTGCCCATTTATTGCTTGAAATGCTTCCTGCTATTTGAGTGAACTCAATTTTATTGGACTTGACAGGATCTCCTTTCTGACTCTCCCAGTTCCATGTTCAATAACAACAGTTTACACGAAAATTTGTCACCACCTTTGGACACATGAAAGTCCAGGGGGAGAGAGAATACAGAGAGGTGTGTGCATGTCTATCAATCCTTTGATATTACAACAGTTCTGTCAGAAGAAACTGTGTGAAGGTACAAGCCAAGGGAGATAAAAATTTTACTTCTGGTCACTAAACTGTCTTCCACAATGTTTTGCCTGGGATACATTCTCCACAATGGATATCTGAAAAATAGAGCTCATAATGAATAATTTCAGCAATCAACAACATAGAATCTCTTCTTAGATTGACACAATATTGTGTCTTATTTTTAAAAGGCTTAGAATTCATTCTTATGTTAAAGAACTGCTTCAACATTTGAACTGTACCAGGGTGGAGTCACTGGCTAATGAAGATGAGCTAAAAACAAACAGAAATTTTCCTCTCCTCTACAGTAATATGGCATAATATGTAGCAGACTATCAGTGTATTTTACAAATGTTTCATTAATATGTTGTAGAGCAGTGGTGAAACCAGATAAATATTCAAGACAAACAACCAACCAACCAAAGCATTTGTATTTCACCAACATGTGTACCAGAATTGAAAGTTTTTGATAGATTGTATTCGATGTCATGACAAATAAAATGATGTCATAATTTCAATGGTTTTGTGAATATATATATGTATGTGTGTGGTGTGTGTGTAATATATATATATATATATATATATATATATGTGTGTATCAAGTAGTTTAGAAAGAAGTAAAATATATTAAAATCAGAGCTATCACCTTTCTTTTGGGTGAGGAACTACATTTGTGAATAGTGAATGGTGAGAAATGGTGGTAATGAGAATTAGAGGTGAGTAATTTATTTTATGGTGCGAGTAATGCTAAATGATCCAAAGACACCTATAAACCTGTAGACAAAGATTTTTAATCCAAAGAGAAAGATCCACAATGAAATTAGGAATTTTTAGTGATTTCATCTGACTTCACACAGGAAGAAAATAATTACTTCCTACTAATGGAGTAGAAGAAAGTTATTCACAGTAAAAATAACTACATAAGTATAGTTGTAATATAGAACAATTAAGGAGATAATAAAACTGTTTTCCAGATTAAGGTATTCTCTAAGAAAGAAAAACTGATATATAACTTTAAAAGAATAAGTCCAATAAAATTATATTTTTCTTATATCTCCCAGATTTTCATCATAGAATATATCATTACCTATGTAGTAGATACTATAAGTAATGTACCTATCCTGCAAGATGACTCGAAAGGTAAAAATGTCTGTCTCCAAAGGACTACAACCACAGTTCATTCCTCAGAGCAACATTTTACAAGTACGACTGTGAGCATGCCCAGCTATGCTACCAGAACTCCTACTGCAAGACTGCTAGGGTGGCAGAGGCAGAAATGTCAAACACAAGTAACGTAAGAAAAATCATGCCTCAGTGATTTTCAAAGCAAGAAATGACTTCCAAAATGCCGTGGCAAGTACATATACACAAATACCTACCTACCTACATACATACATACATGCACACATACATAAATACATATATAAAATTAAACAGTGTTTCAATGTAAAATATACCATTGCATCCATTAGATGGATAATGACCATCTAAAACTTCTAAAATATAAGAAAATTATTTTAAAATGTAAGAAATATTAACATTGAAAAAAATTGTTTCTGTGACATCATATTGACTATCTTTACCCTTCTATGTGAGACTCCCACATCAAGCTATACAAATACTTACAACTATGACTTTCAGAGAATATGAAGTTTGATACACTGAAACCTGGTCCCAGAACAAAGGAAACTAGAAGAGCTGACCTGAGGCGCAACTTACTACGAGAGTACATTCACTTCATAAAATAGACAAAGGACAGGAAACAACCCCTGGAATTAGAGAAAAAGGTCGATGTGTCATGGGAAGAATACCCACCAACTGAATGCAGCAGAGTCCTAAACACTAGCAGCCTGCACAGAGGGAGTTCAAGAGTTCCGCAGAGACTGCTCAAATGAACACACATCTCCCGGTAACCATCAAGGGAAGGCAAATGCCCTCAGTCAAAAAAAAAAAAAAAATCCAACTTTCAATTTCAGTGATTAAATAGTCTCATGATTTCATACAGAGCTAGAAACTGTTCTAGCAAAACAAAGTAAATAGCAAAACAAAGGGTATTCATTTTTTTTCCATCTTGGAAAAGATCTTTGCTCTTGCAAAATTTACCCTTTTAATGGATACAAACTGTTTTAATGGAAACAAACTGCTCTATAGTACAATGCTAAACATTTGCTAAGTAGTAAATCTCAAAAGCAACATTCACAAAGATGAAAGAGTTTAAAAGAATTCAAGAGCATTCTAAGACAATACTCAAAGTCTTCTGAAGAAGATAAAAACAGACAGACACATCTAGTAAAATTGATCAGGGGTTAATATGGATTATGACTCCTGTGAACCTGAGTTAGTTCTCAGCAGTCACATCAGAGAACCACATAAGGGAATGATTTGGGAACCAGCACTGTGGGATCCAGTGCCCTAATCTCGTATCAACAAACAAAGATAAATAACAATTTTATAAATTAAAAAAAACTAATATACATTATTCAATATAAACATGTCTGCATACCACTAACACTAGCAATCCAAGAAATGTGAAATAAAATGTGTAAAGAGGAAAAATAAAACTGATCAATAGAAATGGAGTTAGAAATATCAAAAGCCAAATGACTAGTAGATACTTGGACACTTTAAACCAGATGTTTTTGCTATTTTCAATTTAATTAAAAAATGTGTAGAAAAGTGTGAGGAATTTAGGTAGAACCAAGATATTAATCAAGATCAAAGCTAAATTCCTGCAGTTAAGACCTAGTTTTTCTGAGGTGCAATATCTTCTTGAAATGAATCACAATAAATCTTTTTTAAAAAAGTTATTTTATGCCCATAGAAAATTACTGTCCATCTTAATCAGAGAAATTTCTCTCTGCAGTGAGAAGTAAGGAATACAGACTCATACCTGTTCAATGTATGGAGAATACAGGGCAGTTGAATGCTCAGCCCTAAACAGAGTATTCATATCACCCATCTAAGGTTCAGTGAATATGTCAGAGGAGGAGGCACAGAGGCCTTAGAAGCAGAAGACAGGGAAGGGAAGGGAAAGGAAGGGAAGGGAAGGGAAGGGAAGGGAAGGGAAGGGAAGGGAAGGGAAGGGAAGGGAAGGGAGGGGAAGGGGCCTTCTGAGTCGACATAGCCACTTCAGTCATGATCCTGCTGCAGCTGCTGTTGCCTGTACTGGTCCAGGACAAAGTCAGCCCCATGTGGAGGGGCTCACCGAGGAGCCTCACACCTTTCTGCAGAATTATTTATTATTGACTGATTCTTGGAAAGACACAGTAATCTGTCTTCCGTTGTTTTCTACTGTTAGTACAATGGAAAGTTTCAAATACCAATAGCTCTGGATAAACTCAGTGAGACAACAAACAAACAAACAAACAAAACATATAAAATGACACAGATGTGGGAAAAAGCTTCATTGAGGTGGGCTGAAATGGGTAGAAGGAGAAGAGTGAGTAGAAAAAGTAATCAGAATGTTCTTTACATATGTACCAAATCTTCAAAAAACCACATTTAATAAAAGTTATAAAAGCTGTTTTTGAGATATTAAAAACAATGAATCAATAAATCTGATACTGAAGAAAAAAACAAAAAATCTAATTTCCTAGAATGAGAAATTGTGTTCTCATTTTAAAGCAGAGAAAAATAAGAAGCTTAGGCTAAACAATTATTAGGGGCTCTTAGAACAACTATAAATAATCAAATAAGTATATAATTGAAAAATTTGAAGTAGTGAAAAATAATATGCATAGGAGAAGAAACAGCCAGCTATGTTCAAAAGCAACAGAAGCAGGATTACCCACTTAGCCAACATCTTCTATGTTTACAGACACAAGAACATCTTACTGGTATATGTAACACCATAAAAACTACAGAAATTAGTTGTATCTGAAGCAGACATCAACTCGACACTTTAACCATAAAATGAGGAGGGAGTAACCATGAAAGTTAGGAAAAACACTATTCCACTGGATGAAAGTCAAGGCAAAGCCCGAGCAAATGTTCTAAAGTACTGATTGAAGACTGTAATGCTGAAATTGCTTGCAGGTGACTCTCAAGGTTGTGCTTGTTGATCTTTCCTTATAGGAGGAAGGGTTGAACAAGGATGATGAGCCCCATCACCTGAGACTGCGGCCCCCTTTCCTTGGCCAGACTTCCTGACAGCTGTGTGCAATTCTCCACAAAGTACACGTGGGCTAATGGTTTAGGGAGAAATTAGCATACACACACAGACACACACACACACACACAGACACAGACACACACACAGAGACACAGACACACACACACACACAGACACACATACACAGACACACACACACACAGACACACACACACACACAGACACACACACACACAGGGCACAGAAAAGTCTCATTTCAGGCCTCTTCATAACAATCATGAGTCTCCCTTTCAGTTAACTTCCTAGCATGCATGCGTGTGTGTGTGTGTGTGTGTGTGTGTGTCCATGTTCCTAAATATAACCTCTCACCTATCCTCTTTAAGTAAGCCAAATGAATGAGCTCACCAACTTGAACTTTGGGATAATCATACTTTGATCAGTCACTGGTGCCCTGTTTGGGGTATGTGAATGGTTTTTCATGTCTCTTGGAAAACAGTGCATGCAACAAGATCTATAATGAAGATCATCTCTTAGATAATTAATTTTTCTTCTTTCCACATTCCTATAAATAGTGTGTATTTATCTTTAACTATTTTTAAATCTACATTAAAATATATTAGATGAACTGGGCAGTGGTGGCACACACCTTTAATCCCAGCACTTGGAAGGCAGAGGCAGTCGGATTTCTGAGTCAGAGGCCAGCCTCATCTACAGAGTGAGTTCCAGGACAGCCAAAGCTACACAGAGAAACTCTGTTTTGAAAAACCAAAAATAAAATAAAAAAAAAATAGATGAATTTTATATATTTTTCTTCCCACATATATTCCTTATTCAGATTTTTTTTTAAAGTAGAAGAAAACATTTTTTTTTCTCAAAATTCAGGGAGCTGGCAGGTTTTCTGGAAGTAAGAGGTTGACATGTAGGTTACGGAACAGATTAGCTGCAATTAGCTGTATAATGCAGGTCAGATTAAGACTAAATATTCTAATTTTATAGTCTCAAGGTACCTTTTTGAAAAATTGCAAATCATTTCCATTAGGTGCTACGTGATTTAGATACTCTTGATTTTCCTAGCTGGGAATAAGAAGTCCATTTCTGAATATACAGAATTCACGGGTTTGTTTTCAAAAATATTAATTGTGTATTATTTTGTGTGGGGGTACCAGAATTTCAACAAAGGAAAGCAATATTTCTCATTGGAGCATGTTGTGAGTCAGGAGTGTAGCCTATAGGGAATTCCAGCTGAAGTGTCAGAGATCTGGATCCAACTGAGTTGCCCTTCTATCTAAACCTCATGTTCTTAGTTCATGAAGCAGTTGTGTGGATCCATTGCCTGGATTTTGAGTGGCAATGTAAGGCATAGTCTTGCTGACCATCACCTTAGAGATGTTTTCAGAACCTAATGACCTCTGGAACTTCTGTGTATAGTATTTCTCTCAGTCCCAACACAAGTACCCAACTAAATATAAAACTTCCTTCTGAGACAGAGTCTCATATACTCAAGGCTGACATGTGTCTGGCTATGTGGCTAAAAGTGACCTTGAACTTCTGATCTTTTTTTTTTTTTTTTTTCCAATTCCTACCTGCTTACTTGATACACATTTACCACAAAGAACAGTTTATGGTTCTATAGTGTTTAGGATCAGAGGACCTGCTGTATGCTAGGCAAATATTCTACAAAATGAGCAGTGTCCCCAGCTTCACCCACTTCTTGCTCTATAATAGCTGGAGAACCCTTCTTCCTTCAGGTGTGTATAGAAATTCCATAAACTAAACTAATCAGAGTTTATGCCTTTTTTGCAGCGTTCTTGATTATTATCATGGTATGATTTCTGGGCACATTAAATATAATATAGATATGATTTATCAAGGATATATCTGAGAGTGTGTGCAAACCCTGATAGATAAATTGAGGCATTAATAAGGGCACAATTTCCTAAATGTCAGCTAAAATGTGTTTTCAGCAATTGTAGCTCTTAAGAGTTTACATTTCTTAGGCTCTAATAAAGCTGTCTATTCTATTCTTACAACTCTATCATGAATACATTTGCTTCCACTGTTAGACTGAATTAAGGGTTTTTTTGTAGATTTTCTCTCAAAGTCTCTGTTTCTGGGACACCAATTTCTATGCATCTAAACTGCTCATTTTATTTGACATAATTTGGTGCTTTTTTTGTATATAGAGAAAGTCAAATATCACTTATGAATCTTATGGAAATGAAGAATCAGTCAGGTCCTTTGACTACTGGATAAATAGACTCCAGTGCCTGTCATATCTTCCAGAAATTGATGCCACAGAGCAATTCCAGCCACGGACCCCCTGTGGTGAGCACAATCAGAAGCTGGCCATGCATGAGGTACAGTAATAAAATACGAGAGTATATTTTTTTGAAGAATATTCACATCCACGATTTTTCTCAGCTTGACAAAGCATCTGACCCTGCAGTAGAAGCAGTCCTAGCAGTTAGTACAGGACCAGATGTACTGTAGGGGAGAATCCCGGCACTTTTCTTCTGAGGTTCTTTTACAGGTCACATGAAGTCCCATTCTTCCATGTAATCCCTTTCACAAACTCTTACTCTCTTGACACACCGTTTCCTGTAGTACCCCCATAAAATGTAAGATTGTTCTTATATTCATTCTTCAGTAATTGACTATATCCCAAATAACATTTATACACCTTTTATTGGACTCTTGGCAGTAACGGTTCCATATATCCAGTATGGCAGTTGGATTTTGAAAATGCTTTTAAATAAAAATAGTTTGTCATCCTAACTAAAGAATTTCTTTTTACCTTTACTTTGGTTTTTGACAGTAGATAGATTTGTCATTTGTGACTTTATCATCAATTTTAAATAAAATAGTTACTTTTTATATTTTAGAGATCACAGAGATTTATTGTTTCAATTTCAAATAGAGTTCACTTGAATTGTGAAAAGTATAAAAATACTTATGTGAATTTTATGTCTTCAAATGATTTAATAGTTATGTAGATATAACTTATTGCCTAAGTAAATTTTGTTCAAACTAATCTTTAGTCATTATTATAGAATATTCCTTCCTAGATATAATTTCAGTATTGACTATTTGCTAGGTATAGAGAAGATAAATCATGATCTTCAGTTATAGTATTCTGCAATATTCCAATCATGAGTATTGTCTGGCTATAAATGGGCAGGGGTTCTTTAAAGGGGTAAGTTCCAAACGCATTCATTCATTACAATACATCAGACGCTCATGGATTTTACTTCTGAGCATACCTAACCTGGATTATATTAACAGTTGTATCTTATATGTAAGCATTTATTCATGGTAATAAGCAGCTTAGAAGTTATATTAAGAGTAAATATTTATTCTGTATATTCAAGTGTTCTGAGTTACATATGTGTATATATATATGCACACATATATACATATACATATATACATGTGTTATAAGATTTCTGTCTACAAAATTACATAATTTCTTTAGAAATTTTTGAGATGGCTTAATAATAATAAACAACTAATAAAATAATTAAATGATGAAAATAATAATAAAAATATTATGGGCAGAAATTTGATCCTAGCACCCAGACGACCTGCTGGTGCATGTTTAGATTCCAGATTCTACTTGTATGAGAGAGTGTGTAGAAAAACTATATTTACTAGTCACTTAAAACAAATATTCAGAAAAATCCATTGTTGCAAAGGAGTAGATGGTAAGAGATAAAGGCACCAATAACTTCTCCTTGCTTCCAATGTCTGTATAGTGATATGCATCACCTCAAACACAGTTGGTTGTGCATAGATTCACACAAAGACACATGGCCAAATAAATAATGTTAAATAATGTGTATAAGAATATGATAAAACTTTCCCTTAGAAACATCTATGATCAATGTAAAGCTAATTTTAAGCCTTATAGTCTACACTATTGAGGAAATAATTAGGCCAAATTTTTAATCAATGCCTTTTCATCCTGGAACCTTTATTTCTTCAGCCAGATCTCTGAAATTGAAAACCTCCCAGAGCCTCTTACGAGCCTAAAAATCTTCATCATTCCTACTGCCTATTTTCAATTATACTATCTATTCATTTGTTGATGATTAAGCCAATTAAATAGCACACATATTGATTCCTATGACTATTTAATGTTTTTCATGTCACAAATCTCAATAAAATTTTCATTATGAAAGATACTATGGGAGAAGTAATAATAGCTATTCTAAACACTTAGAATTTTTTCAGAAAGATCATATCTTATTTAGCAGCATTAATCATGGTTGGACAGAATAATAAAACCTTGAATCTTCCTTTAGTTATGAATATTGTATTATGCAGTCTTTGTTTTATAGTTAATTTGTTTGGTTGGCTTCATGACCAAAGTAATAAGACTTTATGTGCTATTTATTCATTACTTTGTGAGTTCAATGAATAAACACAGTTTAATTGCATGTAATTTTATAAACTAAACACATATCAATGTAAGTCTCTAATTATATACATATATATATATATGAGAGAGAGATAAACATACACACAGAAAAAGAGAAAGAGGGAAGAATGGAGAGCGGGAGAAAGAGAGATTTATATGTAATCATATATCTTCCTCCTTCCCTTTTCTCCCTCCAGTTTTTCTATATACCCCTTTTTGCTTTTAAAATTTATGAGAGCTCTTTTTAATTAATTTTAATGTTTAAGTATGCATAAAGTCTTCAGGCTCTATAATATTACTTGTATGTGAATTTTTGAGTCTGAGCATTTAGTTTACTTTTAAAAGTGAATACAAATATATAATAAACATACTGTAAATGTAAGCATTTAAAATAAATTTAAGATTGAATACTGCTGCTACACAGGATAGCTTATTCTAAAAAAAGTAAAAGAAAAAGCAAAAACAAAACAAGCAAAAAAGCAAAGAAATCACAGGTGTTCTCTCTCAAGCAGGAATCTTCTGTCCAGCCAGTAGTCATCAGGCATTCTCTAGTTAATGCAACCACAGTACAATTAGCTATGCCAGACACTGGGGTTATTTTGATTGAATAAAGCTAAAAGAGAACCATTGAATTGCTCTTAATGTAGAAATTCTAAAATAACAAAAATTTATCTCAACTTGCAGATAAATTTCAACAGTCTAAGATGTGCTTATAGTTGATAGTGATGTATGAAAAGAGCTTGCCCAGAACTGATTTGGATTGGATTCCTCTAACTTACTGAGGAAGCTCAACAAAGCATTGCAGGGCTCTCTGGACAATCATACCTATGAAGGAATTGCACTGGCATGAGAAAATCATTGTGATACACAAACAATCAGCAAATCCACAAAGAGTGTTCAATGAAAGGAATGAATAATATATAACCTACCTTAAAACATAGAATAATATATAATTTAAGAGCAGTTTTGAGTTGAAAAAATTATTAGTATTTAAGTGAAGGTTAATCTTTGGGTTAAATAATATGTGAATAATAATAAGGAAAAATAGGTTGATTAATTTCTATACTGTCATGCTTTTCTTTTTAGTTGAGTATGTGCACACATGCATGTCTCTGTGTACATGTGCTGGTAACCACAGGCCAAATGCTCTGGATGCTCCTGGGGCTGGAGTTACATATGTTTGTTAGCCAATCATTGTGCATGCTGACAGCTGAAGATGAATCCTCTCTGAGTATTGTATATGATCTTTTCAATATTAAGCCTTTCTTCAGCCTCTACATATGGTCAAGGCTGTTTGAAAATATTTTCCCTGCCTTTAATTAAAAAGTAGGTTTTTAAAATTAGCTTTACTCACTGAATGTATATTGTTAATAAGACTGTATTAGGGTCACAAAAAAAGTGCATTGCTGTGTCTTCACTAGGATTTGAAAATTATGTAGGCTTGTTTGAAGAGTAGTAAAATATGTAGAAAGAAAAAAATATAGTTGGTGATTAAAACCAAGAAAATGAGGATCTGATGCTTGGAAACCCTGAGGATACATACAATAATATAGGAGGCATGAGAAGACAATGGTCCTATCTAGTAGGTAAGAAACTTTGGGAACTTCCCTGCCTCACTATTTCAGTTTCTTGGATGCTCATTTTTAGTATAAATGATTAGGTGTGCATCAATCTACATTGGCTCTCATTCTCATCCATTGAAATCAGAACATTGAATAACACCATAAAGGGAGAGTCATGTTCATATTAGTAAGATTCCTAAATCATCTATTTTGAAACAGTTCTTGTTCAACTATACATGAATGATTCATGGCAGGCTATGCATATTGATGGTTTTAGGGATACAAACTCTTTAGACCTCATTTTTTCTGGTTCTGCTGAAGTTACTACTGTGGTGACAGGGTACTGATAGAGGAATAGAGAGAACTAAATATGCAAGTTATGAGAGATGGAATATTGAGGAAGTCATTCAAAATCACTACACATTTATTCAACATGAGGATTTTGCCTTTATTTCACTTTTTTTCTTACACTATGCTCTTCATATCAGCTTTGAAGTTAAAAATACTTATGTTGCTTGACTTATAATGGAGTTATATTCCATTAAACCCTCCCAGGGTTTAGAAAAACATGATGTGATAATTAATTTAATACAAAAGCTGCACTGCATAGCAGATTCTATAACACCATAAAATGGAAGGGTTTCCTTATTTTCCGTCAAGATGACATGGGCTCTGGTCTGTGTCACATGTGACCGAATACAGAAGGGTAGGTTGGTAATGTGAGGGATGATAAAACTTCAGAATAATCTCTCACTATTCACTAACAATGGTAAACAGATTTGAAGAATAATTCTGAAAAGAATATCAGAAATATCTATATATTTATATGAAAATAATCAATAACAACAGAAAATGACCATTTATCCTTAGGAATTTAAACTGAGAGCCAAAATAATAATCAATAGTAAATAACTGAATCCATAGAATTTAAAAGTAGAATATTAGAACATATAAAACAATGCAGAGCATAGACACCATTTTATGGTGGATATTTGCACTTAATCTACTATTAAACATACATAATCATCTAATTGTCATGAGTATGTATATGCACCCGACACAATGATTCTCTTTGATCATGAGGCATCAAGTGAAATGTCCATGTATACCCAGAACACAAAGAAATTTATTATTTTTTCATTTCTCTTTAAATTTTACAGATGAAGGATAGATTGGTACTGATAGATTGGGGTAGGCAAAATCAAAGTTAATCTCCCCAATGTAATGTGTATTAACAAAACCAGAAGCAAATTTTTTCTTTCATTAAAAATTCATAGCTGGACATGGTGATACATGTATGTAATCCCATCACTCTGAAATCTGGGGAAAAGAGCATGCAAAATATTGGGCTAGTGAGATCCTCTTTTAAAAAAATAATCAATATAAAAATGAAACACATGCTCTACTAGACATTATGATCCTGTTAGGAAAGAGCAAACATGCTTCTTTGCACAGGAGAGAATTTTTGCATTATCATAGTATTCTGTACTTAGAGGAAAGCAGAATTACCATCACTGAGCTGAGCTATTATGAATCCTGCATTTTTCAGTGTCCTGTAGCTTACTGTAAGCAGTAAACTCCAAACTCATAAATAATATACATATGCAATTCTACATATGTAAATTCCTCTGAAGTTAAAAACATGTGTATAATGTAGCACATTTCATAAAATTAGTGTAGTGTGGGTAAAATTAGTGATAAACACATTTAGCATATGTGACATAGCAAACATCAAGTTAAGTTTATAAATACAATCTTTAGCCATACTTACCTTTGGATATTAGCCTAGGATCTGGGAGACATCAGGACTCTGAAAAATTAAAATTTAATTTTACTGATATCACTTATGCATTTCTGTATTTAAGATTAAAATTATAGGCAACATTAAATATACTTATATAAGTATTCTAAGACGTGCATGATTCCAGTCATCTTTATACTCAGTGGGATCCTTGTGAAGAAAATGCTTTGTGGTAATGCCAGCCACCTATTTCCCTACATAATAAGACAGTGAAGAGTCTTCAATGTGCGATAAAGTAAAATCTTCATAATAATTTGTGTCTATCCATTTACCACATTGTTTCTTCAAACCCAAAAATTTTACAAGAATTTCATATATCATAACAGCAACTACAGAAATATTTCTACCATAAGTTTGTGTTTAAACTTAGTATTTTTACAATTCTGTGATGAATCTAGTACAGATTCTCCCTACATTTTATTTCTTTTGACAGCAGTAATATTTCACCCTTATTTAGATATTATTTAGTGATAGTCTAGTTCATTTATTTCTATGTAAATATGGGAAAAATCTACAATTGCCAAATTCTTCCATAATGCTTTGCAATTGTCAAAATCCCCCTCCAAAAAAGAATTCCTGTATGACAGTCCATGTAGTGAGTGTGCCCCACCAGGTTTTATTGTTAGGAATCCATTCATTCATAAAAAGAATACATCATTCTTATTTTAAACTACATATGTATTTTGCTAGTTTTTCTGTCATACAGCCCTCTATGAAATGCAGACTGGTGCTGAATTATCCAACCTTAGCGCTGCTAGTTATCCAAGTGTGAACAACCCATACGTTATGTTTGAAGTAGATTTTATTTAAAACAGGGAAGTAAAACTAACATTGGGTTGACTCTTAATTGTTTTAAGAATCAACTCATTCCTAAAACCCAAAAACAAAAACAAAACAAAACAAAACAAAACAAAAAACCAACTAAAAACCAAACAAACCTAAATAAATAAATAAATAAATGAAAAAGAGTAAAAACAAACAAAATAAGCAGAGCCAACCTATCTAAAAAATTAATAAAACATTTTGCATTTTTATATACATCTTAAATACATATACATCATTTCAAAATATTCTAATAAGTGGATGGTAATTTTTCTGTTTTGTAGTTCTGCACATGATTTTTAAAATATCTTTAATACACATGTTTCCTAGGAGTTCTAGAAAAACATCTTTGGCATAATTAAACACAAATCACTTTTAATCTGTTTGTCTTAGTATCACTCTATACTGTGATAAAGCAGTTATCCTATACTGTATATAGATTGACATGAGTATACAAATAGCATATATGCTTACACAGAATAATCAAGAACATTTTGGAAAGCAGTAGTGACTTACTGAAAAGTGAGATCAAATTTTACTTTTAAAATAGGTTGGCTCACTGATAAACTTTTCTACACACCATCATAGCACACATATATGTTGAAATTATATTTCCTTCTCAGTTTTCTATATTAGGTTGCAGACCCAAGTTATATATTCACACCTCCTTTCAATATTTGCTTGTTTAAAGATGATAGATCATACATATTTCTATTAGATGTATAATTATTGCCTTCAGTCCTTTTTCACAAATGTAACTTGAGAATTGACTCATGTTTGTTCAATAAATTATAAACATAATTTATATGGATGAATATAAATTGAATAATCTCAGAATTCCAGCTTTTATTGGACAAATGTAGATGTTACTAAGATTTCAGTATAAGAAATAACTTCTCAATTTTTCTTCTTGCTTACAATTATGTTAATTTAGTTTGGAAAGATAAAGGCCTTAAGCTATTATTGAGAAACAATACTTTGCATTTAATTTAATAGCGTGCTCAAATAACAATTTAAGTGTTCCAATTTCATAACTTTACTTGGCAATATTAAAATATTAACATTGTAAAAGCACATAATTTTGACACAGCATAATAACCAGAAAATTGGGACTTTTACTAAAAGCCTAAATATTTTGAAATGTCATTAGTGTCTACACAATTGATGTTTATGGTTACTTGTATGGGGTATGAAATGCACATTCTCTAATTGCTTTAAACAATATTGTCAATATTAACACTAGAGATAATTGTATGAGTATTTCATACTATTTATAATATTTTACATAAGTAGCCTAGCTCCCAAATGTAAGGAGAAATTGCATAGTCTTTCTATTATAACAAAACATTTCTCCTTTCTCTTTATGTTTCAGTCTTTCCCGTTTAAGTAATATTAGCTATGTGCTATTAATATTATTTTCTAAAAATTTCATATAAAATTGTACTACTATAAATTACTTTCAATCTTTTTTTCCTTTTATTAGTTCCATGACTTCTGTGACTGTTATCTTGACTAATTTTTAGTCTAAATTTGTTTCTTCTTCAATAGAAAAAAATAATGCATACCTGTCAGGAAGATGGAAAGACCATACCATAGGTAGGCAAATGGAATGGAAATTAGACATTTAACTGTATCAAAAATACCTGTGTTGCCAGACTGGCATTTGGAAACAAATCTGTACTTATTTGACATTTATTGTATAGAGAAATTTCTGGTACTTTAATATGAAGGATAGTTTAAAAATTAATATACTTTATTTTTTAAGCAGTTTACAATTAGTATAGACAGTTTGCATCCCCACCAAGTTATTTAAGGGAGTCTTAATTTTACAATGAAATGTTATCTAGAAATATGACCAATGAAAAAATTCATGAATTGGATGAGTTCATTTGGGAAAAGTCCTTCATGATGAGGCTAATACCTAACAGAAAGTGGTACAAGAAACTCCTTTCTCCGTGTGAAGCACAGAGTGTGAACACCAAGAGCACTTTTAATAAAAGTCACTAGGAATACAGAAGGCATTTCTTCTTGCCTTTATTTATTTTTTATTTTTAGAATTAAAATGTAGTTATATTATTTCCCATTACTTTCTCCCTGTCCTGTATTTTCCATGTATGCCTCTCTCTCTCTCTACATATATATATATATATATATATATATACATATATATATATATACATATATATTTATTACATGCATGGCTTCTATTTTTCAAGTGTTCCCATAATTTTAAGTCATCTGCTTAAGTCTTCCTATTAACCATGTTTTTTTATACCTCAGATATCATCTCAATAATAATACTTTGATATCAAATGTAAAACATTTATGTCTGAGATAGTTTCAACAAAGATTATTGCTCTTCAGAAAAGTTGTTACTGCAAATGGGTAAATTCCTGAGATTATAAATCAATCTTTAATTTAATTTTTATATACATGCTATAGAATTTTCATACTTCTTATCAGCATATGCACTTAATCCCTTGCAACAAGTTTAGATGGAGCCTTCTAACAGCAACTCTGAAATATTTAATAAAAATTACGTGTAACTTTTTTTCAGTAATAATTCTGAAACAATCTGCCAATTTAGGGGTCTACTTCTAGCTAACTATAAGATCAAAGGTATCTGCTAGTTAACATATACAATTTTTGAGAAACCCAAATATTACTGTCCCAAAAATGTAATTTCAAAGCTGTGTGAAAGTTCTATTCAAAACTGTAAGCTCCAGAGGATACTTCATCACAATAGTTGTATGTTATGTTTATTTACTTATCCATTTTCAGATTTGGGAGGTTACTCCTTGATGACAAGGGAAATACTATTACAGATTTTATTTCTGGATATTAACACAGGACCTAATGTAGTAGACAATTATAAAAATATTCCTTACTTAAAACCTCAGTAAGTATCGATGTATATTGACAAAGATATAACTTTGGCTTTGGCATACACACACACACACACACACACACACACAGCACACAGACACACACACAAGGACAGGGAAGGAAACAGGCAACCTCTGGAGGTAGGAGGTAGGGTTGGGGGGCTCTAGAATGTAACAGACACTTGGAAGGTGAGAGACTATCATGATTCAAAGGGAGAGACCTTTGATGAAGTGCTCTACAGTGGGTTGGGGGAACATCAACTGGAGGGATGGGGTTGCCATCCCATAGTCAAAAGCTCTGACCCAGAATTGTTCCTGTCTACAGGAACTGCAGGGACAAAAATGGAGAAGAGCATGAGAGAAAGGAGGTCCAGTGACAGGACCAAATTGGGATCCAGCTCAAAGGGAGGCCTGGGGCATGCCACTGTTTCTGGTGTTGTGGTGTGCTTGCATACAGTAGCCTAGCATGGCTGCCCTTTGAGGGGGCCAATAAGCAGCTGAAAGAGTTGCACATACTAGCACTCAACAAATGGACAGAAGCTTGTGATCACTGTGGCTGAATTGGGGAAATGCCACGCCCACTCCAATGAAGTCTTGTGATGAGCCCAAAAGCTTGGCCATAGACCAGAGGTAAAAGTTTCAAAGGAAGCAAGTCTCTTGGAATTCATTTGTAGCAGCCCCTAACTCAGATATGCCCTTGAGAACTCGTGTGCTAGGTGCCCACCAAGATATGATTTACTAAGAGCTAGACAAAATTGGACATTGCTCTCTGACCTTTACCAATGTTCCAACATCTTAACCAAACACTGGCTTGGAATTTCGTAAAGACTGTTACCCATCCAGAGGAATTGCCTTCGGCATTGTAGGTAGGGCATAGAAGCTTACAGAATGGGAGACTTATCCCAGGGCAAGGTCAAGTAGAATCCTCATTTTTAGTCAGATAAGGCAGCAGAGCGACTCCTAGGAGTTACTAGCCCAGAAGATTAGCATAGTGGGCATTTTACTAAGGATGGGCGGGACCTTGAGCAGAGAGAGTGTGTGTGTGTGTGTGTGTGTGTGTGTGAGAGAGAGAGAGAGAGAGAGAGAGAGAGAGAGAGAGAGAGAGAGGGAGAGAGAGAGAGAGAGTACAGCAGTCAACAGAAGAGCATTCGAGACAGAGATTCGAACTTCGAGCCTCATGTGATCCGCAGCAACCCCCCTTCCTCCCCGCCCAGATTGCTTGGCGGGGGGGTGGGGGGGTGGG
>NW_022196910.1:29326760-29359360 GCF_008632895.1 Mastomys coucha | reverse complement strand
TTTTGGTTTTTTTCTGAGACAGGGTTTCTCTGTATAGTCCTGGCTGTCCTGGAACTCTCTCTGTAGACCAGGCTAGCCTCCAACTCAGAAATCCGCCTGCCTCTGCCTTGCCACTACCGCCTTGCTCAGATTTTTCATTTCTCTTTTATAACGACTGTAAAACTCTGATGCCATTTTTGAGAAATACACTCAGACTCAGCACCTTCTTGTGTCGACTCTGTCATCCACCGAATTCTTTGCCCACCTGACCAGAACTCTACTCATCCCGAGGAACAAGAGGTCCCCACAGCAACCCAGTCCATGGCAGGGAAAAGGAAAAGCTGGAACAAGCTGGGGAGAAGGGCAGCCAATTAGGAAGACCAGAAGTATCAACTGACCTGTACCTTGAGATCTCTCAGACACCGAGCCACCAACCAGGTAGCATATACCAGTTAATATGAGGTTCCCAACACATATACAACAGAGGACTCCCTGGTCTGGCCTTAGATGCACCTAACCCTGGAGAGACTTAAGGCCCAATGGAATGGAGAGGTCTAAAGGGGTGGGGCTAGGGAGATGAGGACATCCTCCTGGAGACAGGGTTGGAGAGAGGAGGTATGGGATGGGGATTGTTCAGTGGGTAGATCTGGAAGAAGTTGAAGTCTAGGTGGTAAAAAAAGAAATTCTATTTTTTCTTGTGCATCAACTTTTTTTTCCTTATTAAATTTGCTTTCAACATTTACTGCAAGTGGAGAAAGTACTTGTCCTTGTATTATGTCTACAACATGGAGACAGCTACAATCACATGAACCACTGATCTTACATCTCTTGGAGTCCTTTCTTCTCAGTGTGGTCACACTGTTATCTGTGTCAACACTGTTAGGTTCAAATGCCTCATCAACCTTTGGGAACTGGTAGCTAAGCCTAGTACACCAGGATTTTAGGTCCTTTTCCTGACCCCAGTATGAACAGTTTGAAGGAGAGTAACTCAACAACTGGCTTCTTTGAACCCAAGAACAATTTTTCTGTCAATTCTTTAGAATAATGAATCAAAGATCTTCTAATAGATTGAAATTAAGACCATCTGAAGGGGTTTGATAACTTTCACAGAAAACATCTTCTTCTGATATTTTGTAGCATGTGTTTTAAGTCCCTGTAGTATTCTATAAATTTAACATGTATGCACTATTCCACAGTTTGAAATATATATTAAAATGTTATAAGCATGTCATATTCTATAGGGCAATGCTGGCCTGTCCCTCTCTTCTATAATGCACCATCCACCTGAAAAAATTGAGAAAAAAATTCAAGGTTTGCTAAAATAACTACTTCAGACCACAATTCCTAATTAACTTGTAATTTTGAAGTTATGACTTTAATATAGTTTTCCATGGCAGAATGTGTTTTACAAGAACTGCTCAGTCTGAATAGATTTCCTCTGACAACATTGGGTATATTAGTCATCAATAAATAGTTTCCTGTTTGGAGGAAAAAATAGAAATCATTAGGAAAGATACTCAGTGTATCTACAACAAAGAAATGTATCAGAGTGGATTCATATTTCTACTAAGATCATTGTGCTATAGATAGAGCATGGCTATTCCTTCTGGAGAGTTACATAAAAGTATGGCCTATTTAAATGGAGTTCCAAGCTAGAGACTGCTTTAAGCTTGAAAGTCAGCTGTTTGTCACCAAAAGAGGTTTATTGGTAAAGAAAATTGCATTACAACCCTTTACACAATTCCATACCAAATGCGTCCTGAGAGTATTTCCTGGCACAGAAGAATACAACAGTGATCTACTTAAATGCAAAATGTTATATAAAATAAAATAAAGTATCACTATCATTTGTAAGGTACTAGCATCAGATGGCTGAAGTTTAAACTGTTGTTTAACTTTAAGTTATAATTCTTTTACCATTTAGTGAAACTAGAAGTAGAGAATAGTTGTCTGTATTGTTATATATCATCTGAGTGACTTTTGGAGAGTGAACGGAAAAAGAAAAACCCTCAATCTCCAATCCCTGCCAAGCCTTCATTGACTTCAGAGGAATTTACCAATGTAAAGGGATTGCTTTATTACGACTTTAAGCCCTCATGTACCACAAAGGGATTTGCTAAATTCTTTCAAGGGGACTCCAAGTATGCTGTCAAGGGGCCTCTGTGAGGCTCTGAACCTTCTTGTGATTGAATTGTACATTTCCCTCTGCAGTGAATTAACATAATTGGAATCAGGACTAGATGTTTTTATAGGAGATCATTATATACAGTTTCAATAGTATCATTACTTTAGCCTGTCTTCTCTTCGAAAGCACAGGGAGCCTGGAAACCAGTTTTAAATATGATAGCTGCTCAGCAGGTAAGCAGTGCTGCTAAAAGGTATATTAGTATAGCTTAAAAAGCGTATTTGCTGGCATTTAGCATTCTAATTATATATAGTATTAAGATATGTTAAGTGATGATATACTGCATTTGCTGTCAACCTGAGAAAAAAGTTCCAGCTTCTGTATATTATAAAGATCTGTTATAGAAGCATAATATTCTTCTGTGTGGTATACTGAGCAAAAACAAAGTTGGGTTAATTGGTACTAGATCCACTAATTGATGTTTTATTTATATTCAAGAAAAATTATCACCCTATTTATAATGAACAAAAGTTAAATGTCACATGTAGACATATTCCCAGCCAAATTTCAGCAAGCCAAAAATATTAAAACCAAACACCACACTACTTAAACCTCACTTGTCAGTTTTGACATTAAGGTTTTCAAAGAAACATTTTGTTCATAAAATCCATTTAATATTTAACTCTATGATTATTTTAGATATATTTTTAAGACTGAAAGTGTCATTCATATCTAAAGTAAGCATGCAAGTAAACATACATGCAAATAGATATAATTACTATAAAAATTTAAGGCTTGAGACTGTGAGATGTCTCAATGGATAAAGGTGACTGTCACTAAGCTTCACAACCTGAATTCAACCTCCCAGAATCTACATGTTAAAAACTGGGCAAATTCCTTCACTTTGCTCTCTCATACAGTGGCATATGGTGTATGCCAGTCTCTCTCTCTCTCTCTCTCTCTCTCTCTCTCTCTCTCTCTTTCTCTCTCTCTTTCTTTCTCTCTTCCTTTCTCTTTCTCTCTCTCTGTCTCTCTCTCTCTGTCTCTTTGTCTCTCTGTCTCTGTATCTCTCTCTCTCTCTCTCTCACACACACACACACACACACACACACTTTAAAAATGAAAACCTTGATATTAGCATACAAAATGACCAGTGTTATTTTTAAAAATGCCCTCACACATACATCTTTCTATATTAATAAGTTTCTTAATTCTATTGATCTCATTTTCATAGAATAAGAATGAATGATTAAAATAAACTAAATCACTGCATTCCCTACAAAGCAAATCTAAACTTTTAATCATGAACTCCAACTGGATATGCTTCATTCAGTGATCTAGGATGACTTCTCTCTACAAAATGCTATCTTATCTGTAAACGATGAATAAGACAACCCCACTTCCCATTCATCAGCAAAAACACTTAAAAGTGGAAGTGAACGACCAGCAGCTACATTTTATGGAAATACCATGTGGTAACACTTACTATGCCTGTTCAACTCCTTAAGGCAAGGGTTTACCAGATGGCCATATTGAAGAGGTCATCTGCCTTAAAAATCTAAACCACTGCAACTTGGGTAAGGGAGACTGGTAATAGCAGAAAAGAAGTGATAATAGTTAGTGAATAATAAGGTTATCTATAAAGCAAACAACTTTCTGACTTTGTCTTTTTGTAAATTTTTCCATTAATATGAAAACACTCAGAATATATATCTTGGCAGGAGAAAATACACAATAGAGATTTCATCAGGCTTCACTCAGATTTTATTCAGGACATGCATATGCCTATGTATGCATGCACATATATAAATAGGTGTAAAATTATTTGGAGAAACTATTGTGTTAATGGAGCAAATTATGAAATGAATGTTTCACTAACTTAAAATACTATTTTTGTCATTTCAAAGTTTGTGTTATAGATAACATTCCTGTGATTTCTATTTGAATAAAGAATAGAAGTTTTGAAGTAAAGATAAAACCAATCTAATTACATATAATTAACAATAATGGTAACTTTTTCTGTAATGAACTATGAAAGCTTTGATGATATTTTAGCATATGAACAGGAATGTGTCTATACTCTAACATACTATGCTGACACAATTCTAGTCACTGATGAACAAGGTCTTATAGTTTAGGAGAAATGGGTGAAAGTAAAAATGAGGTCATGGTCCCTGGATTAGGAAGCCATCGACATTTTGTTTCTCCATTTCATTTACTCTGATTGCATCAGACAAGGAGAGCAAAGCCTACAAATTGTGACTGATGTGAGAAAGATAGAAAAAAAATCTAATGGAGAAGTTAGAAACTAAGTGGAAATAACTTTAAGAACTTTCTTTTTGTTTTTGAAACAAAGAAAATTAGTTTTCTTTTCAAAGTAGTGGAAAATCAGAATGATATTTTAAAAAGACAAAACATGGAAAATATATGATCTATGTATATAGAACCAAATGCCTTATTTTAATTCCAATGGAAAAATTTCAGTTGTAAATTCAGGTATGTAAAAGAAAAAGGGCAAATTTCCCCTTTGGGAAGAGATCAAAACCAAGCAAAAATTACCTTCTTCATCAGTATCTTTTCTCTTTTATTCCCCTTATTATCTATAAGAAAAGAACCTTAGAGTATGGTCCAATATTGTATATAATGCTACCAAACTATGTAAATTGATGTATGACATTTGCTGCCTATGCATTTTTCCTTTAAATGTTACATTCACATATACTGTAGATTTCTCTACATGGAGAAAGGTTTGAAAGTAAGGTAGAGCTATTATTAATGTATGAAACATAAATTACAGTACATGAATAATCTTAATAAATTAAAAAATAATAAATATGTCATTGTAATCAATTTGGAAACTAACTCCTAACATATAAACATCTGTTCTTATTGCTACTACATGACTCTTCTTTTAAGCTCTATTGCAATCTGACAACTTTATTAAATAATTTAGAATTATTTGTGCCTTTTTTGCAGATGCCAAAAAGAACAACTGATTACCAATCCTTTTCTATCTCTCCTTGCCTTAAATATCTTTGCACCTACATTCAGCTTCTCAGACTGCATCTTCTCCCAAACCATCTCAGGTATGGCACAGTAAAATTCAATTTCATTCTCCCCAATTAGATGCTACATTAAATGAAAGAGGGTCCAGTTGTTCAGTCAAACTTACTTGCCTGGTCCATCATAAACATGGTGATATAGCAGAAGTTAAAGAATGTGTGGCTCTCTGGGCGGTGGTGGCACATGCCTTTAATCTCAGCACTTGGGAGGCAGAGGCAGGCAGTTTTCTGAGTTCGAGGCCAGCCTGGTCTACAGAGTGAGTTCCAGGACAGCCAGGGCTTTGCAGAGAAACCCTATCTCGAAAAACAAACAAACAAAAAAAATGTGTGGCTCAATAGGAAAAGTATTTGCTGTTCTACATTCAGTAGGTTATGTTTCCACAGTCTCCCTTGAATTTAGACAGAACAGATAGAGTTTAAAGAGCATTGATGCTGCTTATTTTGAAATTCCATCTGTCACTTACTAATATTTAATGATGTAAGGAAAGTTTCCTCTTGGTACTACTGACATTAGAGTTGAGAAGTTTAAGAAACAGAATATAGCAGAGAAAGTCAGTTGAGAAAAGTACAACCTGGATTCTGCTATAAATCTCATTTGTGTCATTGAAAAGATGTCCCTTGCTGTTTTTAAAAATTTCTCTATACAGAATCTTAAAAACGCATGGTAGAGGCAATTGCTTTTATAACACGTGTAAACATACACATACACACACAGATACACACAGACACACCTCTCTCTCTCTCTCTCTCTCTCTCTCTCTCTTTCTCTCAGAGAGACCACATTAGACATTACAGGAAGAAAGGGGATTGTAAACATTTTGGTAATATTTTTCATGAATATATAAAAAGGTTATTGATCAAAATTCTTCAGTGATGACTGAGGTACAAAATACTGCAAAGTCAGACAATTCACTTGTATTTCTGAAGTTCAGTGTGCTAACTGTAGTCTTTCTTCAATTGAAAGTAAGAATCTCAGAGAAGGATGAGAGGAAGGAAGAAAAGTAAAACAAAAAATGATGAGAAAGGTAGGAAAAAAAGAAAGAGATAAGAAAGAGAGGAGATAGAGTAGAGGAGAGAAGAAACAGAGAGATAAATTGACTGTTCAGTCCCTAGAGAATTGTAGAAAGGACATAAGAAAGATGAGATTTAATATGAATATTACTTATACTTATCAAGAAAATAGCAAGGATAAATAATATTGTCTTAATAAAAATATGCATTTCTATAGACAGACAAGTTATTGCTGAGTTTATTATGCTTTCTAAACAAGGCAAAGAGTATTTAAGCAAGAAGGAAATAAGTCTATTATGCTCTATATGCATTTTGACAAAACAACAAGCTTATTCTTTTTTTATTAGATATTTTCATTATTTACATGTCATATGATTTCTCCTTTCCCAGTTTCCCCTCCAAAAAACCAAGCAAGCAAACAAACAAAAACAACAAGAACAAACCCCTATTGCCTCCCCGCCCCCATGCTTGTCACCCTATTCTTATATTGTTTATTTTAGAGACTCCATGACCAACTCCAAAAGACAAAAGGCTTGTATTGATAAAGTAGAAACACTGAGACATGAGATGCAAACAAGCCTAGGAAAGATGCTTCCTAACACTGTGCTTTCTTTTGTTAGTGTATTCAGGTAGTCTAGACAGACACTAAGCAACAGGAGAATGTAAAACTGGGATACTTCAAATGTATATATAGGAACTAATCACAGTATTTCTCAGTCTATAGTTTAATATCCAGAACTGATATAACAGTTTCAAGAAACATTTTTTTTTAAAAAATATCCTTATGTTTGAAACATGCTTTCAACTTGAAAACGCATTATAACGTAATAACTCTGGTAAGTAATGGGCACACAATTCTTTTGAAGCTCACACAAACAAGCTATGAGCCAAAAGTGTCTTTGCATTTCAAATTCAACTCCTCGGATTCAATTATCACCTTTGTAATTAATTAGTCTTAGTTTTGAACAAAGAGTCTGGGAAAGGTTCAGAATCACATTCAATTTCCATTTATAGGTTTTGCTTGTTTTAATTTTAGCTGGCACTTAATTTTTTTTGTTTTTACCAACCTGAAAAACCTAGAATTTCAGGAATGTCTTTGACCAACATATTAATCTTTGCAAATATAGCTCAGGTACACTATGAATTCAAAGAAAAGTCACATCTGCCAACTTTTAAGTGGAGAGCTGATTCTTTTCTTTTTGTTTTCTTTCTCTTCTCTACGTTTTCATTTAAAACCCTATGACAAGTGAGGACGAAGGGTGTGTATGTGTGTAGAGACAAATAAAGGTGAATTCTGAGCCATGATAGAATGGAAAAAATATAAGGAATCTGTATGAGACAAAATGATGAAGTTTGGTTACAGTATTATAGTAGATTCTGTAGAAAGGAATCAGCTTTTCATTATGCCCTTTCTTATGCTCTATTGGTATAATGTTTGATAGCATGGAATCATCATGACCAGAGGAAAAAATTCTGCCTTGTTGCAAGGATTTGTAATAAGAAAGGAATTAATTAAGATAAATTCATTTAATTGCAAGAAACAGGGAAAAACATGGGGAAAGAGAAAGCCAGAACTAGTTCTGAGAAAACCACATTATACTTTTTATAAACAAAACCAACCTTAAGTCCCTGAAATGCTCTAAATTCAAAAGTTTTTTTAGCTATCCTATACAAAAAATAAAATAAAATAAAATAAAACCTGAAGCTTTTTGGACTAAATTGGTTTACTGGGGAAACCATGCATACAAGAAATCCTCAGTTTACATCTCAAGCATCCATGTAAAATGTAGGTGCAACTATGCCCATCCATAGCCAAACGGATGGGGAAATGTAGACAAGCAGATCTCTGCTAGTAACTAAGCAAGCAGTCTAGCAGAAATGGTTAGCTATAGGTTCAGTGAGAGACTGCATGAAAAAAATTAAGGTAGTGATCAAGAGAAGGAAACCTTGGAGGTAGATCTTTGTCCTGCACATTAGCACTAAATGACAACATCTGCACATGTTAACACTGGAATATGTACCTGTGTATGTATACATCACACACAACCACAAAAACACAATTGGTAAGAAGAACAATTATAACTAAGATTGAATAATTTGCTATATTGATTAATGCTGCATTGGTAAGTTAATTGGATGATATCAGATAGTACACTTACAAAAACACAAATTCTTAGAACTATGATACTTAAACTAGTAACAACATTTTGAATATTGTATAATAATAGCAATAAATAAACATACTCAACTTATTTTCACGATTTTTATAAAATTAGCATAGAAGAAAATGTGCTTTCAGCAAAGTACATAAATCTGAACTTAATTTCCGAATGTCAGTAACCGTTCTTTATAAAAATTGCAGAATGAAGTCAAAGAAACAATACCTTTCACAATAGCATCAAGTAATATAAGATACCTTGGGGTAACTCTAACCAAGCAAGTGAAAGACTTGTACTATAAAACTTTAGGAATTTTAAGAAAGAAATTGAAGAAGCTATTGGAAGATGGAAAAAAAATTTCCACATTCATGGATCCCTAATGGAATATCTCCATGAAAGCCTTCCCCTCAGTTTTCAAGGGAAGCATAAGGCAACATCTGCACCTGAAGAGGCAGGATATATAAGAGCCAGAGGGGATGAAGGATACCAAGAAAACAAGGCAATCTAAATCAACAAAAGTAAAGTTCTTATGAACTAAGAGTCTGAGGCAGCATGCACATTGCCTGCCTGAGTTTGTACCAGATGAATCTTAGATAAGAAAGGAGAAGTAAATACAGGCATCTATCTTTAACCCAGAAGCAATCTCCAAGTGATACTCATGTGTCAATGCAAATTTGATTTTCTTCAAGGGAATCTCAGGAGGGGAAACAAACTTCTCAAAAAGGTAGGTTGTATGTTAAGCAACAGATGGCTAAATAAAACAAACTCAATGACATCTTTGGAAGTTATTTGTTTCCTTTAATTTTGGTTTGTAAATTTTATCATATTTTAATGCATTTTATTTATAAATTTTAATCTCATTTTTTACAATATGATCCATTTATATATTGACATCCACTTTAATATCTTTATGGATTCCTAAGTGTGTAAATAGTTGGATCTCTTTTTCTTGTGCCTCTTTTGGACTCTCTCTCTCTCTATCTATCTATCTATCTATCTATCTCTCTCTAAATTGCTCTTTCTCCTGTTTGTTTTATCTAATTCTGATGAGTCATTATTGTTTTATCCTACTATACTTTTACATTATACTATGTCATATTTATTTGATTATTATCCATAATATGCCTGTTTGTTTTCTAATTGGAGACATAAAGAGGTGGATTGGAATGGAAGGGGAGATATGATGGAATTAGGCAAAAAGAGAGAGGGGAAAACATAATCATGATATATTAAGAGAAAGAAAACCCTATTTTCTCTAAAAGAAGAAGACTAAAGAAGATTAGCATAGAAAATACTGTCTTGTTTTGATATTTGTATACATACTGTAATTTTACTCATCCTTCTCACACACATCCCTCCATATAGACCCATACTCAATGATTGCCCTTTATTATGCCCTCAAGTAATACAACTTATAAATTTTAGTATGAGCACATAGCTTACATACAGTATTTCCACAGCTTGTAGATTTTATACACTATTATAATGGTTAGAAGAAGTATTCCAAATTGTTGAATAAATTAAATAATGCAACCTATTTTGATAATCAAGAGAACTTTTTACTTGGAAATTGTTTCAGTTAAATATCAATTATTTAAGTGATGAAATTTATTCACATATATAGTACCAAATGTTAATATGTTAAACAAAGAAAATAGTTTCCATCAATACATTTTACTGCTTCATATTAGCTGTAAAATAAAATTTTATTTTATAGTGATGTACTAACTCAATCTGCAAAAGCAAACATTTCTGAAGTAATTAACTGAATAATTATAATTTGAAAATAATTTCTCAATGGAAAAAATCCAATGGAACTGACAAAGTGTTTCACAGAAATCATACTTTGAGAAAATACTGTTCAAAGCACAAAGTACCATTAAGTTTCAAGAGAGAAAGGCATTTAAGGATATCCTCATCCTCCTGTCTATTTGATTCATCATTTGGCAGAATAATAATTATTAGAAGATTTGCCTGATTCATTTTCTTCACATGCTAACTATCCCTGGCAAGACATATCACAGCAATTACTGTCAAGAGAATTACTATTAAAAGAATCATTTTCTCTTCACTTTGTGTTTTTACTTAAATCAAAGGAGTAAAAGTAGTCATTATGTGCCTAATAGGAATGATCTGCCTCTCGATACCCCACAGCTGTCTTCTGCACTTTCTGGCCATCAGCTGTAGTGGATCAGATGCCACTTTCTTAAGTTTTCTTCACTGCATATGTAGAGTGCCCTGTTGTCCACGGCTAAGCATTCTGCCAAAAGGAGGATATATTTCTTAACCACTTGCCTTACCACTGGGCTTTCTGAATTTGTTCAATAGCATATGAACATCAGTAATATGAATTTCCACACAAGCATCTGAAGCTCATTCACACAGTCTGAGTCAAACTGTTTTTCTGTTTGGATCCCTATTAAACTAAGGGTCTGCATTGGTGCTTTCTGGTAATCCAGAATCCAAGAACCACAGGACCATGACACCTATACTTAGTTCTGTGACTGGCCTAATGTGCTCATCATAATTACCCATGTATAATAGTCAACCTCTGAGCTCTTAGGTTTGATTGTATTTTACTGTATAATTTGCCCTATTATTAGTAAAATAATAACCTCAGTAAAATGCATCCTCTACTCTTTTTAATAATGTTGATCGTCTTTCCTCTCAAGATAACAAGTTTCTTGAGGTTTGAGACTTTATTCAACCAACTCTAATCAGGAGAAAGGAATTACATAGAATTTGTGTCTTGTAAATTTAAGGGTGTAGTAACAGAAATCTATTAATTTAGATTAATGATGGTGAGGAGAGTAGGGGATAAGGGACGCCTAAGGAACAGAAGAGAGCAAACGACTAGAACACAGCTCTGAAAAGCAGGACAGAAAGTCTAATGAAGATCCTCAGTACACCTTCTTTCACTAGACATGGCTGAGATACAGACTCTGACAAAATCCATCCCACCTAGCAGAGAGGTCAGTTCCTACATCCTTGTATCTAGACTGTAGACTGTCCTCAAGTAGAAAAGTATTACCTAGAGAGTGGATTTCTAGGCATTCAGTTCTGCAGCCATATAAAAGGTATACCATGGGACTTGTCGTACTCTATAAAATCCAAAAGCATGCTGGATAAGTCATCTCTATGGACATACCAGGGCAAGGAAGGGAGAAACTGTGACAGTTCATCTTGACTCTGAAATCTGTACTAAAGCTAAATTTTAGGAATTTGATCAGCCAGGTGGTGGTGGCTGCGCACACCTTTAATCCCAGCACTTGAGAGGCAGAGGCAGGCGGATTTCTGAGTTCGAAGCCAGCCTGGTCTACAGAGTGAGTTCCAGGACAGCCAAGGAGACACAGAGAAACCCTGTCTCAAACAAACAAACAAAACAAAACAAAAAAAAAAAAGGAATTTGATCAACACAAAATAAGAGTTCTTACTTCCTTGTCAGTCAATTTCCTTGGCTAATCTCCCAAGAACTTGTCATGTTCACGTTGCTATTGTTCTCAATCTTTCAAAAATACCCTATTTCACCTTTCCATTATTTATAATGATCACCAATATCATGAAGATTCAAAAATATTTCTACAGAATGAAGCTAAGGAACAACATCGTCGACAGGTCAGCCAAAAATTACTCAATAAAACTCTAATTAAAATTGTCATCACATAATTGGATATAAAGAAAGACACAGTTTAAGATAATGATTTTATATTTTCTGTGTAAAATAGTAAACAATACAGATGCAAAAAATGATTTGTTGGTAATAAAATTGTACAATATTATCACAAATGAACAGAGAAAGTAGAAATGTTAAAGATAACCCATTGTTCTCCTTGGCTTTATTTTTCTAGGTTGCTCAAAATCAGCTACATGTTTATCAGGGTCAGTATTTCTCAAGTACATGCAGGCTGTAAGTCTGGTTTGGACATTGTATATTTCAATTCTTATTTGTACTCTGCATTATAAATCTCAAACAATTTCTCATACAGTGACTGAATGCTATGAGTGTTCAGGAAGTGACATCTCTTCAGTAAGTTGAGTTGCCATTTACATGATGATTTATAACTTAGAGTAGAATGAACAAGCTCCTGCAGGATAAAGTTTCTTGGATAACCATCCTAAAACACAAAGGTCCTCAGGAAATGAAAGAAATATGCTAGAAGTTTTATGGGTTAAAAAAACCTTTCATATCTTTTAGATTAGGCTATTTACACATTATGATACATGCAGTCACATTTCTGTTTGTAACAGTAGATGCAAACTTTATAAAATAAATAGGAAGAAAAATAACAGAAATGTGAACAAAGACAAAAAAGACTAAAAATGGAAACTAAAGCTAAAATTCCAAATGAAAATTAAGAACAGGATTACTTGAGTTCAGTCTCAGAGCCTACATTGTGTAAGGAAAGAACTTACTACTGTATGTTATGATTTGTTGTCCACATATGTGCCTTTACATATGTTCTAATGGATATACAGATGTACACATAAATAAATATAAAATATGAAACAAAGTACTTTCATACAAGTGAATAAAAAAGCATATAATTAGACTTAAAATTTAAAGTAATGTAATTTGAAATATAATAAAAGAGGTATGATATTTCAAAAATACATAAATATTTTTGTCTTGCTTCCAAGAACTTCTAATGGTTCTGAGGTTGGATACACTTTTATGTGTAGATGATAGATCTTGTTTTAGGAGAGATTGCTACAATGAGTGTTGACCTCTCTCCTAATTTCTTGAGAATATCCACTATTCTATCTCTATCATAGTTTGTGTCATTTATTTATTATTCATTTATAATACCCAAGGTGGGCTTCTGAAATATTCATGGATGTGTGACCTTCTGTTGGGGAAAACATTCAAAGTGAACGCTGACGCTGTCCTCTCCGAGCAGCCAGGTACTAAGTCCTCATCTGGGGATAGTACTTCACTTTATTCTCCCTTAGTCCATGCTAGAATTTGTACTGGCTTGAACTTTGATGAGGTTGCATATGCTGTCTCACTTCTGTAAGTCTGCACTTGAAGCTGCCTTTTAGTGTATAGGAGACACTCTTTCCTTGTAGTTATTAACCATTTCTGTCTCTTAGATTTTTACCACATTTTCCACAATGATCTCTGAAACTTTGAAGATGAGGTAAAATATAGACACACATTTTAAGGCAGAGAATTTTGCGTATTCTTATTCTCTAAACATCAAGAGTCTGTTTAATATTGCAAATCAGTAGTTCCTCTGAAATGGACTATGACCTCTATAGCTATATGAGCTATATGTTAGTAGGCCAGAAATAGTACAAAGTATGAGTTTCATCTTATCAACCACAAGTTAAATCCAATCAGGAAGAGATGTTTATTCTCATAAAGTTTTTGCCACCATTGCACCAGCTGTTCTGTCTTAGTGAGTTTGTCATCATCGCCGCTGGCAGGCTTTCCTCTGATTACTTCCTTCTGTAGTAGTTTATATAGATAGCACCTCCCAGCACTATGAAAAAAAAGGCAATAAGCATAGAGATTTCAGTTGAGTTCAATTTAATGTCTCCTAGTTCTATATCTTAAGAATATGATGTCTTCAGCTGAGCAGTGGTGGCTCACGCCTTTAATCCCAGTACTTGGGAGGCAGAGACAGGTGGATTTCTGAGTTCAAGACTAACCTGGTCTACAGAGTGAGTTTGAGGATAGCCACGGCTATACGAAGAAACCCTGTCTCCAAACAAACAAACAAACAAACAAACAAAAAACCCAACCAAACAAAAAAATGATGTCTTCAACAATAAGGATCAACTCTAAAGTTCTCAGAATTAATCAATAGCATTTTCTATAGCCCATAATATTTAGCTGATCTTTATGAGCCGACTGGCAAACAAATCCAAATGAGGAAATCCATTCTTCAAAGTCTGGGGTTTTTTTTTTTATTTGACTGTGATAAATAGTTGTTTCTTGTCCCATTATGAGATAACTACATTTAAATCATTCTATACATGTATTTGAAAATTTCTATAGTAGTTGGTAGGTTTCTATTGCACTTCTTTGAAAAGTTTTTAGAGTTAATTTGCTCTCCACACCACACTACCTCTTTTACATTTTCCTTCCCTTCATCACTTAAATATAATTCTACCTACTACATAAACCTAATACCCTTAGTAAACTCTAAATACATTAACAAATAAATAATTATAAACATAAAATATTTAAAAAATACTAAAGACCTAATTAATATCGAAGATATAAAGAGTAGTTCAAAGTATTATAAAATAACATTGTTGAGTGGTATCTGAGAAAATTTATTACGGATAAGCAGTATATGTATACACACATATGCATTCATATATATATATATAAAATCACATATATATAGTGTATATATGCACAAATACACTGATACACACAAACAGACATACACACATATGTTTAGGTATACTTTCATTTTTATTAAGGTTGCATGAAGTACAATACTCTGGATTGATATATGAATAAACACACACACAACACACACACACACACACACACACACACAAACACACATACACACACACACATGCACATACACACCTGTGTGTGAATTGTACATACCCAGATATTGACAAATTATAGTCTTTCAGAGGCCTGATATTTCTCAGAAATCAGGAGATTTAATACTAATCAAACTATATTTATAGGAATATAAATTCATATGAAAACAAAGGAAATATTCTCGTTTAGTTGTCCAATGGTACACCCACATTTATACATTACATTTTAAATTAAGAACGCCTTGAAATATCAATTTTCCTTTGATGAATGTAGACATATAGAAGTCTCACATATATTTGTGTATGTTGTAAAATTGCTATATTTAAATCATTATTCATCTATTACTTAATATGTCATTAGAATATATGTAGAATAAAAGCATGGAAATCTTTTATAATTTGAGATATTTCAGATTCTCAGGATCTAATAAATAAACACAGACAATGATTTGTGAGTTGAATTTGAATATTAAAAGTTCTTATGGAGCATCTGTCAGAGTGTTTGGCAGAAAGGTAAAGGGTATTTTCATATTAATTGTTCTTAATGGCTACAAAGTTAGTATTGTTTGATAGCAGCATTAATCTTCCATCAGAAACTAGTGCGATCAGCTCCTCAGGGCTCACAAGGCCACAAGTAAAGCAATTAACTTCATTAATTGATGTCAAATTGAATGCCGCTACGCTTTTGAGGAAGCTCAATGAATTTCCCTCCTTTTAAATTATATTTGAGGCATTAATAAAATATAAGTAAATATTTGAGGGTCATAATATGAATAATTCCATGCTGTGTAAACTATACTATTCAAGAATTTGAACAAGAGTGGATTATTATTCAGAAAGAATTAATGTCCTTGGAAGGAAATCACCAAACTGCCATTTGTATTAAAAGTAGAGAACCTGGTAGGCAAGACATGAAGGGGTCAGAGGCCATGCAGAATTCACTAATTCACCACAACAGGATTTGCCTCTAAGGAAAGAAAAGTTGTTTTAAGTGTTATTGATTTTTACTCAGAAAATGTGTCCTATTGATTTTTCCATCTAGACCCTTAACTCTGGTGTATAATGTGCAACTCTCATCTACAATGACAACCAATGAGAAACTAAAGAACAGAAATGGGGTGATCACATAAGAAAATTGTAATGTGGGGCATCAAATAATATTGCCTAAATTATGTATCCCCTAAATATTCCAGTTCATGAGCTTTATTTCAAAGTCCTACACTCTTTTCAAAATAGAGGCACATCTTTCTTAGATTTTGAAGTGACAGGCTAAGACGTGTTTAAATATATGCATTTGTATATTGTATGCTCTAGCTTCCTGGATCTGCAAAACAATGAATCCAAATTTTTCTAACTATTTTTATGGGACATGGGAGTCTGTATGTCTTTCAATCAGGCTTTGTTTGTCTCAGCTGCCATTTGTCAACTTTGCTTTATTACTGGTTGGGATATGGCATTCCACCATTTGTACATGTATTTATTTATTCAGTCAGAATGCAAAATAAGCAACAGACTTTTGGAGTTCTGAAATACACTGTCATCCAGCTTTTGCTCCAGCAGTGTTTACTCTGATTCAGATACCTGCTTCAACACTTCCTGAGTGTTGACAACTGCTTTACTAGCTTTTTATTTCTTTCTTCCATGTATCATTGCTACTTTTTTTCTTTGCCTCTCTCCTCTGTAGTCATACCCATTTAAATACTCAAAATGATCCCAGCAGGTGGTGCATTCCTCCTCCTCCTTGCTACCAACCCCAATATTCTGAGTTACTAAATGAAAGACACATATGTACAGCCTTTGTCTTCTTAAATGCTTTAAACCGATCAGTTCCTCACCTCTATGTAGCTAAACCACCTCTCTCTGATAATCCCAAGTCATTACTTAGTAAAATCTATATTTTATCTTTGTTGCCCCGGACCTAGTTAGGCAGCCCTCTTGGGGCTGCTCAGGATCCTACATGGTGGCTAAGCTTCTGCCCCACACCTTCTCAGGTGTGGGTGGCATCTTGTTTCTCTTTCTCCTGCCATGTCAGATCTCCTTTTTCTCCTCTTTCCTTGGTTTCTTGCTGTGAATCCTGGAAGTTTTACCTCTGTCTTCCTCCCAGCTATTGGCCACCAGCAACTTTCTTTACAAGTGAAAACAAACTGAGGACAGAGTTCCCTCAGTGTCTTACCAGCACACATGCAGATTTTAATATAATTTTGGGGACCCAAATTACCATAATGTAAGCAGCATTAGACCAAACCCACAAAACTTCTCCTCACTTTCTTCCTCCTGCCTGTGTCTTTTCTTTTCTTCTTTCTCTTGGTCCACTGTTTGCCATTGCCCATCTCTTTGCATTGTAATTTGAAAACTCAGAAGAAACCATTTCATAAGAATGATCAATAGTTATACAAAAGGGCTAGTCAAAGTTTATTTCATTAGTGTCAGAGAGCAAAGCAAAGGATGAAATTGTATGTACTGCAGAACTGAAGCATGTTGATAGACTCTATCTTTGATGTCAGCCATGTATGGTTTTCATTTATGTTCTGGGTAATAGTGCCATAAGTGGATTCACTCAAGTTGCTTTATAATTTTTCAGAGTTATTTTATTTATTTAGTGAAGCATGTAACATTGATATTGTTCTGACTGTGTAGAATAATTGGATTTTTAGATATTGATTAGATTCAAAATTAAAGACAGAAAAAAGAATAAAAAATAATCCATTAGCTAGATAAGTTATTAACCTATAAGACATTAAATTTATTATTACTTAAAATAATAAAAGTCTAAACTTTTGTGCTTTAGAATAGTGCTAATTATTTCACTATGGAAAAGAATTTGCCAAACTTCTAATTTGTTATTGTATTTAAATATAAAAAATCAGCCAGGCAGTGGTGATGCACGCCTTTAATCCCAGCACTTGGGAAGCAGAGGCAGGCGAATTTATGAGTTTGGGGCCAGCTTGGACTACAGAGTGAGTTCCATGACAGCCAGGGCTATACAGAGTAACCCTGTCTCAAAAAACAAAACAAAACAAAACAAAACAGTAAAAAAAAAGTTAAATATAAAAGACCACATTAATGGAATAATATATGTAATATGATAACATGTTATGTTCTGATATTGACAAGAATTGTAAAGTTTTTGCATCTTTACAATCACTGAGACAATATAGAGTAAAGTCACACAAGATGAATTAGAATCAATCCTTCTGGGCATACCTAGTAAATAACATATATTAATATTTCTAATTTATGTAAATTTTTCTTTCAAAGATGATGAACATAATTAGTTTATTTTTTCAAATCAGGGAGTAAAGTCACACATATGGGCTGAAATAATCCGTGTTAGGTGTGCTTTATGTGAGTTGTCAAATTGTCAGAGGACTTCAAGGAAACTTCTGCTTCTCTAAGTTGATTTGGAAAAATCTTAAGATTACTTGAACACAATATAAAGAAATGGCTATATTAGAACATTTATATAAATATATTTTTGTTCTGTTTGAATGTTTAATGATGAAAATGTTGTCACAAAGACTGAAACACGCTTTTGCACACATCCCTGACACGAAGAGTTCAGGGATCATCTTGGAAGATGATATAGAAAGGTTGCAAAAGCTGGCAACCCAGGATATGTGCTATGACATAGTGTCTTCGATACATGACAGGAGATACGCACCTGTGAAATCTGAACAATATGCTCTTCTACACAAGACCTGCACAATGACAACTTAAGTTGACATGCCAGTATGGAAGTGGGGAACAGCAAAATGATACAGCACTAGATGAAGGGCTTCAGTCATTTATTGCTGCTAAGAGAGGCAGGATCATCTTCTCAATGGATAGGGCCCGGAGGGTTTACCTAACTCCAAGCTGTCAGCCCTAAACATACATACATAGTAGAAGCAATAAATGGCCTCCTAAGCTGTATTTAAGCATATATATGGGTGTGTGTGTGTGTGAGACAAGGATTAAAGAAGAGACTATGAATTTGAGAGTGAGTTGGGAACATGCAGTAGTTTCTAGAGGGAGTACATGAGGTAGAAATGATGCGATTACACTCCTTATGCCTGAAGCCCAAAATCATAATAAAAACATAAACGTTAAATAAAAACAAAACAAACTGGGAACTAGAAATTAGGTAAGTAATAGAAATTGCATAAGGAATAAATGAATAAATGGAGCATCGCACTAACTCCATCATAAGCACATCCTGAGTTTCTTCTTGAAACTTTTCTTTTGCTTTCATCATCTTTTTTTTTCTTCTGATTCTGAAAATGGTATTTATTTTCTAAAGACAAAGATAGCAGCTGAAAGGTATAAGTATTTGGAACACTTGAAAAAGGCCTCATATTACTCATATAAAACCAGTGACTACTAAGTATGTTGCCTAACTTGGAGGTTATATGTATGTGATTTTTTTTATTTTATTTTAAAGAATACATCACAATTTCTTTCCCAAACAAAATTCCATTAAAAAAACAACATAGTTAAAATAAATCAGTATATTTTCAAAAAGCATATTACACAATGTTTTCTAGCTTATTAACTTAATTTTTAACAACACTGTAAAAAGGGCCTTTTAATTGTAGCTTAGCTATGACAACATAATGCACATAAGTAATTCCATCACTTGAAAACTGATAATCTAGTAGGACACAAGGAGAGTGACTTGTGCTATATAATTAAATTTTTTCTCAGAAACCAAACCAATATCATTCTGAAGTCAAACCATACAATGTTCAAAGTCAAAAACAAATCACATATCTTAGGATGATTTTCTTTCTTTTAACATCCAATGACTAAGAATAAGCCTTTATTACATATTCAAATCACCAATGATCTAAATTCTCTTTAGCACGTGTTATTTTCCAGACATCTCTGTAGTTTTACTGTACTGTCTATCCACATTTAGGAAAATATTATATTTGCCCACAATATTTTTATTTCCTTAATAACTTTTGACATTCCATTACTTTGGTCTTTCAAAGGGAAATTTATAGAAAATGATCTAGTTTGTGTGAGCTATTACCTTATTAGTCTTAACTTTCACAGATTATAATATATTCTGTAGTATAAGTTACAAACAAAATTATATTATGGAAAGTGACAAAATCATAACATACTTGAAAAGTGGATATGTAAAAAATACATCAACAGAAAAGACTTCAAATATTTTTCTGGGAAATTTGATTTAGCAAACACACAAGTTTTTTTATACAAATTTTGTTGCTTGTTTTATTTATTTACATTTCAAATGTCATCTTCTTCTTGGTTTATTCTCTGAAAACCCCCTGTCCCCTCCCCCTCTGCCCTGCTTCTATAAGGGTGCTCCACCACCCATCCACCCACTCCTACCTCACCGCCCTAGTATTACCTCACCCTGGAGCATCAAGCCTTCACAAGACCATGGGCCTCTCCTTCCCTTGATGCCAGATATGGCCATCCTCTGCTACATATGCAGATGGAGCCATGGGTCGCTCCATGTGAATTCTTTGGTTGATCTCAGATATGCTTTGAATCATATGCCTCTAAGCATGAAACCAACTACTTTCCCTCTAAGCATGCATATTGTCATTTCTATCAATGTAACAAAAATTGATTAGATAACTAATAAATACATAGTCTTAAAGAATAATTATTGTGATTAAAATCCACTCTTTGATAAAAGAAGTAAGCCCAACTTACTTCTCTTGGCATACATGACTGTTGACAGAATGAACAATGACTTGTTACCTACAGAGAAAATATATATTATATAAGAATTTTTCTATAGCAGTATTTGATGTCTTTTTCTAACATTACAAAACTTCCATAGCACAATAGAAATTGGGACACTTAAGTATAGTTAATAAAATCACAGAGTATAAATTTGTCTTAGGTAGAGAGTTTTATTGCTATGGAGAGTCTCCATGATCTTGGCAACTCTTATATAGGAAAACATTTATGTGGGACTGGCTTACAGGTTTAAGGTTTATTATTATTATTGTCATGGTGGGAAGCATGGCAACATGCAGGCAGACATGGTGCTGGAGAAGTAGCTGACAGTTCTATATCCAGATCCACAGGCAGCAAGAACAGAGAGTGAGCCACTTGGCCTGATTTGAGCTTCTGAAATCTCAAAGCACCTACTCTACCATGCCCACATCTAAGAGTGCCAATTTCTATGAGTCTATGAGGCTAATTTCCTTCAAACCTTCACAATATTTAAGACAGAAATCAGACATAGGTTATGAGTGAGAAATCAATGTGACACAAAGAAAGGCTGTTGAGTGGATTTGGAACCCAAATGTCACCAGACAGACAGATTCTACATCAGTCAGAATCAGCAATGTGGCTGTGAGCCTATCCAGACAAAAGTGCAAGTCTTTGGTTTTTAAAGTAGAGATTGTCTAGAAGAATATTAGCTATCTGAAAACCAATGAACTTGAAATATAGAATACTGGTTAGATGAGATCTTGGCTTCATGAAAGAATGGGGTTATAATTGTGTAAATCAGGCTTTAGATAGTGTTTTCTGTAAAAGTTTATGCAGAAGAGACTGACAGCTTTGCAGGTCATTCAGTTTCTGTTAGTAATATTTCAATCTGTTATTGAAATATAAAAAACAAGACAGAGCATAAATAAATAATCACAGCTGCATTCCTCACTAATGGCTATCCCTCTCCAGCAAATCCCCTGTATTTATTAACATTAATATGAACTTTTTTAGCATCTAGTGTTTTCTCCGATATTCATTACTTTCTTCAATATTTATTATTATTTTCCCTTAAAGAGTTCCTTATCCATTCCCCCTTTCATGTAAAAATTTATCAGATAAGTTGAAATTTGTTATTCCTCTTAGTTGGAGTTTCTATAGCTGAAATGAAATACCATAATGGAAAAGGAAGTAGGGGAGGAAAAGATTTATTAAGATTATACTTCCACATTACTGTTCATAAAAGGAAGTCAGGACAGGAAGTCTAACAGATCAGCAACTTGGACTCAGGAGCTCATGGAGAGACCATGGAGAGGTGCTGCTTACTGATTTGCTCCTCATGACTTACCCAGCCTGCTTTTGATAGAACCAAGGACCACCAGGCCAGAGATGACACTACCCACAATGGTGTGTGTCTTGCCTCATAAAGAAATAATTAAGAAAATGCTTTATAGGCTTGCCTACAACTTGAAATTACGGAGGCATTTTCTCAACTGGCATTACCTCTTTGCATATAACTTTGTGTCAAATTGACATAAAACTGGTGAACACACTCCTAGCTTCATCTGAATGTACTTCCCTGTGTGCCTCCCCATCACCTGTTTCCGTAATGAGACTATTTAGCACTGATATTCTCCCTTGTCTTGCTCTCCAACACCCTATCCTGACCACAGTCCAATTTCATTTTCCTGGTTTCTGTAGTTAGGAAAGGCTATGTGTTCACATATGGGAATTTGGAGTTAGGAGCCTTCGAGTGATAATATCCAACTTTGTCTTTCTGGATGAAGATTACATCACTTAATATAATCTTTGCAAGTTTTGATGTGTGTGTGTGTGTGTGTGTGTGTGTGTGTGTGTGTGTGTCTGTGTATATAATTTTTTTTATCTCAATTGGTCTCACAGTACTCCCTCCAAGTGCCAAGCATCACATAACAAACCTTAATACTATACATGAAGAACTCTCTTTTGAGTTGTTGACCAGGACTCTCTAACTCCCAAGATATATAGCCTATTGCTTTTGCCTTGGTAACACTTGATAGGTAGAAGGTAATTCCCTATTGCTAAAGACATTATGCATTTCAGAAACAGGGGTCAGCAGCCCCTTAGTTAGAACTGACCTCAATGCCACATCCCTTAGTATTAGATTCATTGTAGCAGAATACACCATGCACCTAGTAAGGATGAACGACAACACTGACCACCATGACACAATACCCCTACTTGTGCAATGGTGGCACATATACTTTGACAGTAACCAGTGGGTCTCTAATTTCACTTAAGATCTATGATACAAGGGGATATAATGCCTAGTATTAGAAACCAGGTTAATGAATTAGTAATAGTGAAATCATGGTTATTGGAAGTAGTCAACAGCCAGAAATTTATTACAACAGCGTAATTCCTAACAATTTAAATATTTGCTTTTATACAGAAAATTAAGTACAGCATTCAATCTTCAATGAAACTCTTTGCAACAGACCAAGTCTGCTACAGAAAACCACAACCAATTAATATGTACAGCTGTGGAGCCAGATCTCTGTAAAATTCCAATACTTAGGACTTAGGGGACATTGTAGAATGGAGGGTAAAAAGATGATAAAAGCCCCAGGATTAAGGACCTTGATTAGTGACTCTGCTACCTAGTAAAATGAGAAGTTACAACCAAACATCTCAGCAACATGACCACCCAAATGGTAGCTGAACATGAATCACAACAACCAACATGCTATAATGAATGGGGAAAAGCACTTGAGGCTTCAACCCCACAGACAGTACTATAAGTAGTAGCTGAGTAAAACTAGAAGCAGAAGATATGGCCATGCCCAAAGAAGAGCACACAAACTTGTTGTCCAAGAACCCTAAGAACATACAATGAAAATTATATGTATTAAATAGGCTATATTTGAATATGTGTGTGTGTGTGCCTGTGTCTCTGTGTGTGTGTATGTGTGTGTGTGTGTACAATAACAAGTGATGAAAAAGAGTTCATGAATTTGTAATACTGCATAGAGATGTGGATGGAAGGGTTTGGGGTTTGAGTAGAGAAAAAAGGAAGGGAAATGTAATAAATATACACAATTTCAAAAATAAAGAAAAAGTTTAGATAGCTATTTAAATAGGTATTTCCTATTCAGAAGTTATTTTCTAAAAATCAATAATATTAGCAAGTGTTAGTGTTCTACTTCATTTCTTCTAAAAACAAAGCTTAAGACTTAATTTAGTGACAAATGAAAGTGCCTAAATAATTTTAAAAGATTAAACCTAGTAATTTTTTAATTTCCTCATATCTTAATAAAAATACCACAATAAATCTGACTTAAGGGATAGGATGTTTTAAAGTGTTATTTATTTCTATTAAATTGAGTGTCCATAAATCTTTATTGATTCTGGACAAAGCAAAAGCTAAAGTTTATCATACTGTAATTTCTTTAATTTCAGGATTCTGTATCAAAATGATAACTACTATATCTATATCTTAGTGACCATTAATAATCCCAATATGTAATAGATAATAGGATGTTTAAAATCCAGTCCTTCTCCTCTTAGCTGTAAAATTTTTAGTAAGTATGGTAGTTTGAATCCTAAGTGATCTCAAGGTTGCATTTGTTCAAGCCTTTGTCCCTAGTGGTATCCCTATTAAAATAAGCTGGAAACTTTAAGAGGCAGGGACAACTAGAATTAAGTTGCATTATGGGTGTTTTGGATACTGAGACTCAAGTCTCCTTCATTTAATTTTCTAATGAAGAGAAAGCAGGTTTGCTTTCAAGCAGAGTCACACACCCTACAATAATCTGGTTGGAAACCAAAAGGATGAACTGATCATACACTGAATTCTCTGAACTGTGAGCCAGACTATAAGGGTTCCCTTCCTTTAGAGGTGAAAGGCTGTCTTATACAACTCGGTCATCTTAAAACAGTGACTAAGTGCATTCATAATGAAGACATGCCTTTTACATGGGTGATTTTGAAATTACTCATATAAATCATTTCTAATATAGATCCATGGCGTCACTGTCATTATCTGAAGGGACTTAGCATACATTATTGTTTTCATTTACATGACTTACTTTCTTGAGTAACAACACACACTCACACTGGTGTTTTCATCTACTAGTATCATTTTGATAACTTATACTATGAAAACTTGGGCGGAACAATATGCTTCTATAGGGTGAAATTTAGAACTTCTTCATGGTTGTAATTTCCTGTTTATATGCTCACTTAAATCAGAAAACAAAAGATCTTATTTTCGAAATCATACTAATATTTAATTTAGCCAGTATAAGAAAAGTTATGCCTTATTCTAATTGCTTAAATCATTATTTTTAAATAAACATATTTAAGCAAATAGAGTACTATCAAATAGCTACCTTTACTTGTATTAAAATTTAATATGAGAGGGATAGGGTAATGCTACTCCATGGAAAGAAGATGTTTTTCATTGAACTGAAATAACTCTGTAGGTGATATTTGCAGTTCTAACTTCAGTAAAGTTTTTGAGAATTCACTCTCTAAAAATAGAATGAGAAGTTTAAAATAGATGCAACTTCTCAAAGAATATTACACGTAAGTACTACCCTAGCATGAAGTACTTTTGATAATTTGGTTGTATTTTTAATTAGAATGTTTATTTATTATAAACAATGGTCTTGTCACTAAAGTATAAAAGTTACTTAACTCTATCTTTATAATCCTTAAAAGATATTCTAAAATTGTTGTTTGCAAGTATAATGCTATAATGGACTCACTTTTCAGACAAATAAAAATAACAGTAAAAAAATTGACATAATTAATATGCTAAACATTAGAATAAATAATGCATTATGTTTCCAACATGGTTTAGAGATAAAATATATTCCCATTAAATGTTTGTGTCATAATTTTCAATAGTCTAGAATTTCACAGTTTTTGAGTATGAGAAAGTTATGATATTTTGTAACAGGAATTTTTAGATGATAGTTGAATATTCCAAACATCTATTAAGCATTTTTTCATATACAGATTAATGCATGGGTCTCAAAGTAATATAGTGCATATTATCGTTGAGGAACAATGTACACTTTTACAAATAAATGAAAATCTGCTTTAATTATTTAATATAACTAACTTAATGACTGTTCAAATATATATAATAAAGTATATAATCAAACTAATAAGGAGTAAATCTATATTTCTATACTTTTAAAATTATATATTTTTATTTTCATTTGATTGTGTATTCAATTATCTCTGTGTTAACATATATAATATTTAAGAAATTACACATGAAGACTCAAAGAAGATATCAGATCTCTTGGAATTCTGAGCCACTTGTGGGAAATACTGAAATCTCTTAATGTCTGAGATATTTCTCTATCCCACAGTCACTCATGTTTGAACAAGGTTATAATATACACCGAACAGGAGCTGGTGAGATGGCTCAGTGGTTAAAGATCACTGACTGCTCTTCCGAAGGTTCTGAGTTCAAATCCCAGCAACTACATGGTGGCTTACAACCATCCATAATGAGATCTGATGCCCTCTTCTGGTGTGTCTGAAGACAGCTACAGTGTACTCAGATATAATAATAAATAAATCTTTAAAAAATATATAGTCTGAACATTACTATGTTAGTTTCATCCATGTCAATTGGATTGTGGTGTGTTCTTTTTATTTTTATTTTTATTTTTATTTTTTAGTTTTTCGAGACAGGATTTTTCTCTGTGTAGCCCTGGCTGTCCTGGAACTCACTCTGTAGAGCAGGCTGGCCTTGAACTCAGAAATCTGCCTGTCTCTGCCTCCTAAGTGCTGGGATTAAAGGCATATGCCACCATTGCCTGGCTGTGGTATGTTCTTGTACTTGCAATTGCATGATTTCCTTACATCCTTTTTAGGATGAGAAGAAATAATATTTATACAAAACTTACCTAGTCTTATGAATCCCCATTAGAATCTATTAAGAAGGTAATATTTTACCATCATTAAGTGAGAGAACATAAATATCTCTCAAGGATTATGTAACACCTTTAAGACTATGCTGCAAATACACAGCATTGAGAATATGAATACGATTCCAAGTCTTTCTTCAAAGGATGACTTTCTGCTGAAGGGAGATGAACTCTCTCACTCCGCTAAAAGTGGAAAGTGCCTTTTGTCTCCCATGGAAACATTTATTTTAATCATGTTTTATTTGATAGCAATCTTCTAGAAGACTATTAGCACTTTCCTGTCATCTTTTAAAAAGAGGTCACTAAGGGGTTTTACTCTTATCACGGTGACTCACCACCGCTCTTCTGAACATCCATTATCACACCCTAGGGTGATGTGGCTCCTGTCAAGCTGCCAGCTGTCTTTTCCACAATCACTCTGCTTCTCTCTGACAGTCTTCTGCCTTGACTCGGCTCTGTGGTTATAGGTCGGGAAAGCAGATGCCCAAGACTTTTAAAGATTGTATGTAAAGGTCTCCAGCCTTTAAACTATAAAATGTATTATCTTTATCAGGCCAGGAGTGTTGAAACTCAACTACAAATGTGAATCACTATGCTCAAGTTCCATTCTATGAGATTATTGATCTAAACTGAAACTCTGATAATTTGTAGTAATTAATTTTTCTTGAAGTCTTCTATTTTTATCCTTTGAAGAAATTTGGAAAGCATTGTATTAAAATTAGAAGAGTTCCTAAATGCCTTTAGGTCTGAAATGTAATCTCACCATAAAAAGAGTTTAATATCTGTATTGATGTTTCCTTCAAGTAACAGCCAATAGAAGGAATATATGTGTCAAAATGGTGTTTATTATTCTTGCCTACAACTATAATCTGTGTAGTTCTTCAATCACTGCCTTTACACTGGATCAGCAAAGAGCAAGGTAGCTTTTCTGTCCATGAGCATGGACAATTCAGTAGTACCATTCTTCAATGAAGGAATAAAGGATTCTGAAAGAGCCATTGCTCATCAATTTATATTGCAAGGACAAACATTTTGTTTCCAAATTTCAGAAAGAAAAGTTACAGCATTAGTTGCTGCAGCAACAGCAGTTCAGAAAATTACCAGCAAGATGTGAAGGCAATAAAGCAAAGCTTTGCCTCTAGTCTTCCTTTTGTCTAGCTCTCATTGCATGGTGTTGCACATAATAAGGGTTGTTCTTCCTATCACAAATAATTTGATAAATAAAAACCCTCATAGTTTGAACTTACTTGTGCTGACCTTATTTCTTACTTGAGTCTAGATTCAGTCAACTTGACAGTCAAGATATGCATATAATATCTAAATAGTATATAATATCTATATAATGTGTATCTACTATATGTCTACCATCTATCTCTTATCTTTATTTCTATCATCAACTTAGCTATTATCTATTTGCCTATCTCTCTATGTATATATATATATATGTATATAATCACAATATATATATTATAATATATAATTACAAAACATATCAATTTATCTCATTTTTCAAATTTGGTACACTGGTCTACAGACTAGCAAAAGTCTTACTCTATTAACTGAATATAGATTTTTTTTCACTACAGGTTTCTTAATTTTTTTTCCATTTTAGCCCAGTAAAACTTGAAAATTAAGGAAGCTACCAGTGTGAAATACTGAATGTAGCAATGCATATTACCTACACAATAATAAAAAAATCATAAAAATAAATTATTGTAGCTTCACCCATCTCTATCTTCTTATTTCTCCATTTCTCTCTTGCCATTTCTTTTCTTCCCACTTCTCTGCTGTTTTAATGATAATTGTTTTGTATTTGATGTTCATATAGTATAATAAGCCAAAATTTAAAAAGATTATGTGAGAATCCATTGCTCAAGATGAAAAAAATAGTATGAGCAGATATTATAATCAATGTGCACGTTTTCTATTGGAGCAGCTACAAAGCAATGGAAGAGGCATATAGAAGGTTTCCATCAAGATAACCTCTTCTAAATGAGGAAGGAAGGGATGAGATGAACAGAGCTCTCAGGAAGAAATCATATATGAAGCTTAAGAGATGTAACTGTAGTGAGTAACAGTGTGAGTCTCTGAAAGTGGAATAGACTATGATCCATCTCACATAATGAGCATGGAGCTGGTCTGCATAGGAACAAAACTATCTTGTAAAAAATGTTTAATTTTTATTCCAACTCAATAGGAAGAGTTTAAAAATGCAAATACACCATCCTCTCAAATATATATTCCACATTCATGACTGAATTATCATTCAACAGATACAATTTATAGATTTTTGATGATATATGCTAATGATAACAACTGATTAAGATGGGCTATAGAATTAAAAGTCATTGTAATAAAACATAATTACTAGTGATCTTTATTTGTATGTCTGTGTCTGTGTGTGTATTTGTAGGCATTTGCATATGCATTTTGTGATAAAGAACAAGAATTGCTACTAGATCTGCCGTTGTTCTTTCAGACAGGCTATTTTACTTGTCTGAATCTTAGAAAGGAGGGCACCTAACAATCACCAGGGGCCCACCTCACTGCACCTCTTCAGTGTTGAGATTACAGGTGAGTGAATATCTTGGTACTTTTTGAAGTATATGTCCTAAGATTCAAACTCATGCTGTTGAGCTAGTCAAATAATTTACCTAACAAGCTATATCCCCCATTAAAGACTTAAGGATGTTATGATAATATACACAAGCGACCCCAAAATTTCTCCAAGAGAACTTCTACAGCTGATAAACAACTTCAGCAAAGTAGCTAGATATAAAATTAACTCAAACCAATCAGTATCCTTCCTTTATACAAATGATAAACGGACTGAGAAAGAAAATAGGGAAACAACACACTTCACAAAGATATTAACAAGTCACAAATAATATTAAATATCTTAGTGTGACTCTATTCAAACAAGTGAAAGATATGTGTGACAAGAACAGTCTCTGAAGAAAAAAATTGAGGAAGCTCTCAGAGGTTGGAAAGATATCCTATGCCCATTGACTGGTAAACTTAACATAGTAAAAATGGCCATTCTACCAAAAGCAATCTACAGATTCAATGCATTCCAGGTCAAAATTTCAATTCAATTCTTCACTGAGATAGAAAGAACAATTCTCAGTTTCATATGAAAACAAAACAAACCAAAACAAACCCAGCCAACCAAACAACAAAAGGTAGCAAAACCAATTTTCAACAATAAAAGAACTACTACAGGAATCATCATCCCTGACCTCAAGCTATACTACAGAGCAATAATGATAAAAAACGCATGGTATTGGCACAGGGACAGGCAGGTAGATCAATGGAATAAAACTGAAGACCCAGAAGTAAACCCATACACTTATGGACACTTAATCTTTGACAAAGACACCAAAAGCATACAGTGGATAAAAGAATCATTGTCAATAAATCCTGCTGGCTTAAGTGGTAGTGTGCATATAGAAAAATGAAAATAGATCCTAATCTATCACTTTGCACAAAGCTTAATTCAAAATGTATCAAAGACATTAACATAAAACCAGATAAACTGAATCAAAAAGAAGAGAAAGTGGGACACTTTATTTGGTGTTCTGTGGACTTCTTTTACCCTAATAGGCATTTCTTTCTTTATGTTAAGGAAAATTTCTTTTATTTTGTTGAAGTATTTTCTTTGCCTTTACCCTGGCATCTTCTTCTTCCTTTTTTCCTAATATTTTTGGATTTTGTTTGTTCATAGTGTCCCAAATTTCCTGCGTGTTCTGTTCCAGGAGTTCTTAGGTTTAACAATTTTTGATAAGTTATCTATTTCTTCTATCATGTCTTCAATACCTGAGATGTACTGGTGTGTTCTGTTTGTGATGCTTGACTCTAATGATCCTGTTTTAGTTCCTAAATTCTTCATTTCCAGATTTCTCTCAGTTTGAGATTTGTTTATTGATTTGACTTCCACTCTTAGTCTGGAACAGTTTTATTAATTTCCTTTCAGTGTTCATGTTTACATAGTTATCTTTAAAGGACTTACTCATTTCTTCATAACTAATCTATACAATATTCAAAAAGTGCATTTTAGGGTAGGTTTGTGTGTGTGTGTGAGAGAGAGAGTGAGTCTCTGTGTGTGTGTGTGTGTGTGTGTGTGTGTGTGTGCTTCTACTCTGTTGCAATACTTGGGGGCTGCTGTGTTATGGTTGTTGGGCTCTAGTGAAAACATATTAAATTGATTGTTTTTGATCGTGTATTTATGCTGGCATCTAAATCTGGGTTTGGAAAGGTTGTAATTTTGGGTACAGATATATGATCTTATTTTTGTTGAGTGAGTGTCTTTTCCTTTGTTTCTCTTGCCCTCTGGTTCTCAGAAGAGTGTGGGAACTTTATGTTGTCTGGTCCATACTTCTGTGATCCTGATAATTGTGGTCATTGGGGGTTCCAGGTGAAATGTGTTTCTAAGCTTTAGGAGCTGACAGCAATCTCTACTTCTATTTCTCTCTATTAATAAAGTGGATATAGAGAGTTGGCATGGCCATATACCATGTACACATGAAAAGATTTTGAGCTCAGTGGCTTTGAAACTGAAAATATTAAAAGAGAGACATGAATGTACAAGAGAGTGAAATGATGGTGTTATAAACTGTAGTTTAAGATTGAGTTTCAAGAAGGTAATTGGCATACTTTTATCTTAATATCATGTAGAGAAGTAGGGAACTACAAAGAGACAGAAGATAGCTAGTAGGGTAATTAGGCAGTTATGCCAATTATCACCAACTAATTTTCAATCAGATAATATCTCTAAGATGGATAAAGTTAGAACTGTCAAATACTGTAAACCATTCAAATTCTGTTTTCCTGTGCAATTGCAGTACACCTGACTACAGCGAGTTGGAGAGCAGAGTGCATGAGAGCGTAATTGTTTGATTTGTTTTTTAAAAATCATATTTATATCTGTGGTTACATGTTTTCAATTAGTTCATTCTTCAGTCATTATTAGAAAACAAACACATAGTAATCTTTAGGACATTCTTAAGTTTAGGCCACTGCTGGAATTTCTGTTTCAAATTGCCCTGAGTTTATCCCCAGCACAGAAGATGAATTAATTCAAATAACCCTAAAAGATAATTTTTATTAGCAATAAATATTACCTTTCCTCAGTTGTATAAATTCCTGCATACTTAACATATCCTGTTGTTGACAAAATTTCAAATTCCCACGTTGAGAGTTGATACTAAGAGTGTATTTGCTTCCTTTGTCAGATTTGCTGAGTCAGCATATCAGCTATGGCTACACTGTCTACTCAAGAATACACTTGCTAGATTTGTGCATTTGTTAAGAAAAAAACACATTTACAGGGGTGACATAACTGAGATAGTCAATGAATAAAATAAAATAAAATTAAATTACAGTAATGGTGGCACAAAGATTATGGGAGTAACTAACCAATAACTGACTTGACTTGAGACCACTCAACAAAATGGAACCCATACCCAACACAGCCTATGTGCTTTCACTTCTAGAAATGGTACTTGCTACAATCTGCAAAGTATTATCTAATCAGGTTTTCTTTAGATATTTATGAATCATTAGACAAGTTAATATTATATGCACACAGTTGGTAAATTTAGAGTCCCATGATGCTACTGCCTGTAATAAGATGATAGTAAGCATTGCATAGCAGATCTTTGTGGGTAGGGCATGAGCATGGTCCGTAGGAAGTACTCATCTACATCAGTAAAAGATTTCTGGTTAGAATGTTATAGTTCTGTCCCTTCTGAGGATTTTTGAAGTTGTTCCTTCTCAAGTATTCTATAACCAGCAGTGAGGCTGTGGATGGGAGATAACATTGGGAAAGATGACTTCTTTGGAAAAACACAGGGGAGATAATATTAGGACTTGTTTTCCATTATGCCTGATTCATGACTATCTGCCAAGCAACCCTTTATGTCTTTCTCATTCTAGCTCAGCATGTTGAAGTTTCATTTTTAATAATTTTATCTACCTTTCATCCTGAAACATAGACTTCATAAAGTAGAATGATTGACTAAATCCTAGTCTCTCTCTCTTTCCCCCTCCCTCCTTCCCTCTCCTTCCCTCCCTCCTTCCCTCTCCCCCCCTTCTCCCTCTCTCTTTCCCTCCCTCCCTCTCTCCCTCCCTCTCTCCCTCCCTCTCTCCC
>NW_022196910.1:29314141-29326680 GCF_008632895.1 Mastomys coucha | reverse complement strand
TCTCTCTCTCTCTCTCTCTCTCTCTCTCTCTCTCTCTCTCTCTCTCTCTGATCCTCTCCTATTCTCTCTCTCTCAGTATGTTGCTGAATGTGAGGACCTTTGTAGAATTGTTTTGTGTTTGTGCCTGATAAATGATATACAGAGCATAAATCCAGGCATTTTGCTTATGTAATTTTGCAGAGAAGACAACCTTTTTAGAAAAGATGTACTCCAAATAATGTATTCTCTAAATAAGCAATATTTTATATACAAAATAGCTATTAGCTCATCTAATTTTCCCGCTATAAAATAAATGTTTCTTTGTTGTTGTTGTTGTTGCTGTTGTGTTTGTCAGAATCTTCTGAAGGCAAAGTCATATATAACCTTGAGTTTCAGCCAGAACGAGATTGATGTTCCTGAAAACAGTCTAGAATCCATTGCACATTATGAATAGTAGGTTACTATATTATTGTTCCTTTTCTTCTTGCAGCTGTGGATCTAGAGCTTATTTAAATCAACAATTTTAGGGGAAACAGCAAGCTTATCTGTTTCACATTTGCACACAATCTTTTTCTGGCTTGTGATGCATCATGTTCATGAGATTCCTTGTGCATTCTGCATTAAAGATGTTAGTAATTTATTTCAAAATCACCTAAGCATACTTATTTAAATAAAAATTATGAGAAGTGACCTATTATTCATGAAGAGGAATGTATGCTCCATAAAGAAATCCCAGTGAAACACGTGGTTCTTCTTGCACAGACGCTGCATTTATATTCCATAAACCATCCCATCATCATGTCTTTTAGAATTTAGATTTCATTACGAAATCTGCATTGCTGTAATAGCCTCTATAATAACCATGTCAGGACTAACTAGCTCACCACTGATGTGATTAAAATATACGTACCCTATATCAGAAAAGGTACACTGTACAGAGCTTGATTTAAAGGAGGCCCGTCTTTTATGATAATTGCTTTACAGACTATGACAGTTTTAATCTTGGTGAATATGAGATTGTTCCCATCTGCATAGTATAGTTATACTGAAAGCTTTAAATACATTGTGCTCTGGCAGCTCAATAGGTTAGGTTTTCTTTTAATTATAAATAATGGATTAAGACAATGCCATATCAATTCATTCACTCACCCATTATGCACTTTCATACATATTGAGTACTACGTTATAGGCTTGCAGTTAAAAGATGAATTAAAAGTGATGAATGCTCTATAGAGATGTCTATATCCTGGTGAGCTAAGCATAGAATTATATTATTATAGTGGTTTTCCATCTATACAACAGCTTCAGAGAATACAGTTATATTCTGTTTCCAGGTTTAGTTATGATTGAATACATTGAAATTGTAAAATATAATTCCAGTTGAGTCAAAGGAGGTCAATCATGAAGAGTGACACTTACTTAGGCAGAAGGCAAAAATCAAGTTTCTGAGCTTTCAAAGTTTTTGAGTTCTAGAATGGGGAAATTTTAGGAAGATACAGGACTTGAAATTCAGGTAAATTTTCTGCTGATATTATAAATCTTTTTCTTCTACTTCCCTTAGTGTAGTCTCACCAAGTAAATATAATCCAGCCTTCTTCAAAACATGAAATAGCATATAGTTAGAATATAAAGAACTTTCTATTGCTTGGTAAATGAAGATTTAAAATTTTTAATACAATTCTAAATATTGGTTCATATTACTAATCTTAAACAGTATGTACAACCATGGCAGTTCTATAATTCTAATCATTCACAAACAATTTTCTATGTTGTAAACAATTCATGTAAGCTAGGTCTTACCAATCCTGAAAGATAATGAAAATGGCACTAGATGTGAAATAAGGTTTACTAAGTGCTATGACATAGGATTTTACTGTAAATGCATTATCTCACTCTTAACACTTTGGTAGAGGCTAAAATTGAAGTAATAACATATGTTAAAAGCAAAGTAAGAGGTTCATTAACTGAATAATAAATCCCAAGAGAATAGAGCTTGTCACATCTGCTGAGGGAGCACTGTCCTTGTCACATCTGCTGAGGGAGCACTGTCCTAGTCACATCTTCTGAGGGAGCACTGTCCTTGTCACATCTGCTGAGGGAGCACTGTCCTTGTCACATCTGCTGAGGGAGCACTGTCCTTGTCACATCTGCTGAGGGAGCACTGTCCTTGTCATCAGTACTAGCCTTTGCTTTGGCCTGACCTTTCTACATTTTCTAACCTCTACCTAGGTAGGAAGCTTTCTTACATATATCATTATTTTCTCACATTATCAAATTTGCTTGGAATGGAGTTAAAAAATAATTCTCAACTTAAAATAAGTAAAAGACCCACGGTTATTCATATATTTTAGGTCCCACAAATTCATCACTGTTCTTTTCGTCATAAATGGCTTACATGTTTGTTGAGTGTGTTTCTTTTATTTCTTTGAAAATTTTGTAAAATGTGTTTTTTATAACATTCACCTTCCTCTGCCATCTCCTTCTATGTTAACTGTCTTTCCTGCCCACCTACATTGTATCCTACCTTTTATTTTTTGTAACTACTGGGTTGTATTTCTGAAGCAAATCTTCTTTGATTTTTTTTGATATTTGAGTACTCACTGGAGTATGCTCAACTTATTAAGAACCACAATCTTTTGTGTGTGTGTGTGTATGTGTGTGTGTGTGTGTGTGTGTGTGTGTGTGTGTTTTCAAGACAGGGTTTCTCTGTGTAGCCCTGGCTGTCCTGGAACTCACTCTGCAGACCAGGCTGGCATCAAACTCAGAAATCCAACTGGCTCTGCCTCCCAAATGCTGAGATTAAAGACGTGCACCACCACTGCCCGGCAAGGACCATAATCTTAAGGAAAACTGTTTTATCACAAGCTAGCAGTTAGCAATTGATAAGAACTTCTCAACCAGGAGTAAGGTTTTATTCCTACCATTGTACATGCTTTGATTTTTATATTACATAATTGGCAATATCTCTTACTCTTTTCTTTTTCCCTTGAGAATGTGTAAATTTTCCTTCTCATTCCTCCCATAAAACCATTTACCAGGTTCTATTGAAATAGCACCTAGAGCCCTCAAGAAGTAAGTGGGGTAAGAGAGATGGCTCAGCAGTTAAGAGCACTGACTGCTCTTCTACAGGTCCTGAGTTCAATTCCCAGAAACCACATGGTGACTCACAACCATATGCAATGGGATCTGATACCCTCCTTAGGTGTGTCTGAACACAGCTTCTGTGTACTCATATAAATAAATAAATAAATAAATAAATAAATAAATAAATAAATAAATAAATCTATCTTAAAATGAAGGCGAGGGAGAAGGGGTAATAGTAGTAGTGGTGGTGGCTATAAAGGCCAGATCCAAGGTAGACTATGATGCACAAATCACATGGAAAGTAATTTAGATGACACCTACAAAACAAAATTGGGAGAGACACTGGATGAAAACAGCATGTGGCTGATCGTCTGTTTAGATGAGCAAAGTGTGATCATTCTTTTTACTACTCGGAAGCATGCAAAGGAATTTTAGGGCAACCCTCAGGTCAGATTACCTACTTCAAAGGGTCAGTCTAAACAATAATCCAATGCCTGTCCATTCACTAGCATGAACCATAGAAGCTCATTGAACTAAGCAGAATAACAATGTACTGCTTCTTTGGGAGATTTCATCTGTTTTCTTGAATTATTTCAACTTCTCCTTAACAAATCTTCACTGTCTCTACTTGTTTTTTGTTTGTTTTTCATTATTATCATTATTATTATTATTATTATTATTTATTATTATTATTATTACTATTATTATTACTACTATACAAGAAAAAAAACAAACTCAAAGGACATTGACTCTGGTTGGCTTTGGTGACATGATCCTCTGTTGTTTAACTGACCAGACAAAGCTCACTAATAACAGAAAAATAAAGTTCTGCTACTTTAAAAATGTTCTCACATCCTGTCTATTAAAATAGAATTCCATCCGGTGGGCATTACCAAATCTACTTGCATTTCATCCTTCATTCAGACCAACAAATGTCAGTATCAGATTGCATATGACTATAGTGGCAACCTGCACTCATACCAAACTTTGGAAACTACTCATTGTCCATTTGTTCACTTGACTTAATGTTTCAATCACTTCCCTTTCTGAAAAACTCTGCACTTCAACATATTTCACATTAATATTTTAAAGATTGCTTTTCAACATTTATGTGGATTTTTCTTTTATTATTAATCATTCCATTCGTTCACATTTCAAATGATATCCCACTTCCTGGTTACCCCCTCTACCAACCCCCCATACTATGAAGTCATACTTCCTGGTTACCCCTCCACCATCTGTTTCCATATCCCACATCTGCTCTCCCCCATCCCTTTTGCCTGTTTGAGAGTGTTCACCCATCCACCCACACTCTCCTGCCACACTGCTCTAGCATCCCCATACTCTGGGGCATCAAACCTCCCCTGAACCAAGGGTCTCACCTCTGTTTGCTGTTGGGCAAGGCCATCCTCTGCTACATATGTATCTGGAGCCAAAGATCCTTTTAGGTATACTTCTTGGTTGGTGGTCTAATCTCTGGAAGAAGTGGTTGGTTAGGCTAGCCTATGTTGTCTTTCCAATGGGATTACAATCTGCCTCCTTTCCTCCAGTCCTTCTGCCAGCTCCCCCATCATGTTCCCTGAGTTCAGCATGATGGTTGGCTCCAAGCATCTGTGTCTGCTAGTCACTGGAGGGTCCCAGACATCAGAGAAACTTGAGTATTCGAGGACCCAATGCGACTGACTTTAGTTGTCATGCACAGAGAAGGTTGAGATAGACTCTGTGGACACCACCTCCAGTAGATAGGAGTATTTATGTGTTTTAAACCTTCTAATTCTCATAAAATAAAACAAGGTTATCATTGCCAAAATGAAGAAGCAAATGTTCTATGGTAATCAAGGGGTCAATGCTGGCACAAATGTTTTCAAAGTTAGAGTGGAGCATGTGCTAAGTATTACTAGTCATACCACCTAAGGAAATCTTTAGCATCTCTTTCCTAGAAGAGAAAACCTCTTCCACTGATTTTAGGCAAAAACGAAATAAGCACAGTGGCCATGCTTAAAAAGAAGCTGAAAGTAGGAGTGAGATTTGATAGACAGTTTAGGAAATAAGGGATGGAATGTGTGAAAAGGAAGCACCCCATTAAACATATATATATTTGTCAAACAGTAAAATATAAAATTAAAATCCTTAACAGGCAATGTCTAGACTGATCCACTCATGGATAATCTTTCAGTTGTTGACTTATAATATCAGTGCCTAGCCCAACTGTCACCAGAGAGGCTTTGTCCAGCAACTGATGGGAGTAGTAGACCTACAGACCACATTAGGCTAAGCTTGGGCAACTTCACAGATGATGGGAAGGAATGATTGTAGGGGTCAGAGGAATCGGGGAAACCAGAAAAACAGGGCCTATGGAATCAAGTAAAAAGGAGATATGGAGGCTCACAGAGACTGAATTTCCATGCACAGAGCCTGCATAGGTCTGTGCTATGTCCACTACTTACATGTTATTCTTCTTTAGCTTGGAGTGGGGGTATTGGACTTTGTTGCTTGCTCATGGGAACTTTTTCATCTTACTTTGGGGAGCCTTGATATGGGGTATATGCTTAGTTTTATTTCATTTGTTATAACATGCTTGCTTGATATGATTGGCAGACCTGCTTTTTTCTGAAGGGAAATGGAGGAGCAGTGGATCTGGGAGACAGGGGAGGTAGAGAGAATCTGGGAGGAGGGGAGAGGAGTGAAGAAAATCATCAATGTTCTTGGGCAATTCCACAAGGCAGGTATAGAATTGGCCTCAAATTATTGATATCTTTATTTGTGTAGGATTTATCACTATCATTTGTACCTTCACTCACAAAATGAAGATAAGAAACTTGTTACAGAGTGAGTTCCAGGACAGCCAGGGCTACACAGAGAAACCTTGTCTTGAAAAAAACAAACAAAAACAAAAACAAAAACAAAAAAACCCTTGCATTTTGGTTATATCTTACTCTTACATTAGAAATATAATAATAATGCCCAAACCATAGTTTTATAACATTTTTAATGAATGTGCCTGGAAAATAAGAGTCTAGACTTTGAAATATCTACTAGATGATGTTCAATAGATGTCATTATCTTCTTAATCCTAATCTTTCTGAAATCAAGTTTTAAATTATATCTGCAATTGAAATTAAATACGTAATTGGTGTCTGCACTTAAGTAATTTTTCTAGTGAAAATATCCAATTTGATAAATAAATAAAAAATAATGTTTTGATGAAGTTATAATCATGAACGAGAAAATATTACTATGAAAACATAATTTTATTAAACCATAATTCCATAATTGATCAATTTATACATCTTAGGTAATGAGAAGAAATTTTGATTTTTGGATTATTTTAAGCACGAGAAATTTTATTGATCTCTCATTTATAAACCTTAGATATGAGAACATTTTAGCATTTCTGAACATTTATATATATATGTATATGTATACATATATTCTTCTTTTATGACTAAAGTTATTTTATTTAGAAATATGTATAAAATGAATTATTTATTCAATCATTCTTTCCTCTTCCCTTTCTTATATTCCTCAATCTACTGTTGTCACTACTACTCTCATTCTCTGATTCATGGGGCTTTTTTTTTCTGTGACAGTTAGTTTATTTGGTACTATCTAGCCATCAAATTTTGACCTGAAGCATCACTATAGGTGCACAAAAGAACCCAGTGTACTCCCCCAAATCAGTCAGTGGGAAACAGTTTATCAGTGAGGTTAAAGGTTCACTACCTACTCCTTCATCAAATCAGGCTATGGGCAGGAACTTGTGTGCTCCGATCCAGTTCAGGTAGAGTTGCTGTGAATCAGTGATTGCAATGACTTTGACTTGCTCGGTAAATGTCATTATAAAGCCTCTTCACTATCTTTTAGATCTTACATTCTTTCTGCTCTTCCTTCTAAAGTGTTCTCTGGGCATTTAGTGGATGGTGTAAGGGAGCTATTTAGAGATGAGTACAAAGCCATACTTTTGAGCACATTCTGCAATTATAGGCCTCTGAATCCAAAATAAGCAGAAAGGATTATTCCAAGTAAAGCCTACCTTGGCGTTTGTCGATAGCTATAAACATCCATATTTTAAAAGCAGTTTGACACTGTCAAACTCCTCAGACAACAGTATTAAATATCTTTGTAAATCTATGTCCTCTTCTGCCAAGGGTTTTTGATAGGGATTACAGTACCAGACATTGGTTGCCTCCTGTGAAACAGGACTCAAATACAACCACAGAACAGATTATTGTACCTCCAGAGCTGATGTGCTACTGTATTCCACCTTCTCTGTTTAGTATTATATTTAATAGGGGTTTTAGGTGAGGCTATTATTGCCTCCTGTTGACATCATGGCATAGCATTGTCACCTATATGTTCTATGCTCTAAAAGAACATAACTGAGTTATCAAAAAAAATACAAAAAGAAAAATCACATAAGGTATTATGTAAGTCTATGTATTTTTACTGGACCAATTTTCACTTCTCTTCTGGGGTACAAGGAGCACATTCTTGTTGGCCATGCTCTATGGTCTTCCCTTTCATTTATTGAAACTGTTCAGTTCACTCCCCTGAACCAGTACATACTAACTTCTAGGTGTCAGAACATTTATAAATTCTAACAATCAGTTCTCAGTTGTTTCTATTCTGAAACATGGTATCAATGTATTCTGTTGTTGTTCATTTTGATCTAAACATTATAGTGAGGAGGGAAAAACCTTTCAAACTTTCATTTCCAAAGTTCTGGTTACATGTACAATCTCACAGTAAATTATGCATACTTCAAATCAACTTTGAAATGCATTGACTGTAAATCTGCCTGATGTTTCTTTTCACATTTCCAGATTTCTTAGTGAATATTGAAAAAAGAAGATATTTGAATTTTCTTTGCTCTCCTGTTTCTCTGGATACCACATTTAATTTGATTAATCTTTATAAGCTAGACATTTATCCCATTATACTCCTTATAAATGGTTTTTGTGATGACCTGAAATTACATTCTGAAAGAGATAAGGCAAAGAAGGACAATGGAAATTTTCTTTAGCATTACTAATTTCTTTCTAGTTTTATTTTAACATTAATTAATGATATCTCTAAACATATTCAGAGAGAAGTACTAAAGAATAAACATTGTGTCTCCGTATGTCATAGTATCAGTACTTGAATTTATTCATTAGTTTATCATTCATGGGAATAGAAATGAGACATTTGCTTCTAAAACTATTTTTTATAGCAAAGATTAAGTTTGCAATCATGTTCACTTTTAGAAGTGATTTCAGCAGTTTATAAGATTTAATTTACTAAGTATATTTGAATACCTAAAAAGGTTCTGAATAAAAATTTAAAAATGAGAGAATATTGTATAATAATTAAGTAATTACATGAGTTCAGAATGGGCACGACAAGAACTTCCCTACCATAAGCTTTAAGCCACAGGATTTGAACAATATAGTCCCTATGAAATGGTGGTAGAAGTCAATGGGTGACTTTTTGCAAAAACTGCAGATCCCAGAATTGTTTATGACTATCTTTACTTTAAAACAAGATATTTTATTATGCAGTGAAACTAAATTAACTTTTAATATTCCAAAGTTTCAGTCTCAATAAAATCTTTTAAATTTTTTGTCTTTGATTTAGCTTCTCCCATAAGGCTGTCTAGATCAAAATAATATTGGCCATGTGGTATTATAATTAATTAACATCATCCTCCTGAACTATTTTTATGTGAGGCCACAAACAAAAATGACCATGTAGTATAAAGGTAGGTCATATTAGTTATTTCACCTGTAGAAAACAAGGCTATCTCAGTATTGTGATCATCAGTGTTAGGAGAAAGACTGTCTGTCTGTCTGTCTGTCTGTCATTCTGTCCATTGTCATCACTATCTAGCAACTATCTTCATCTCACTCTTTCTCTCACACTGATTTACTATCTATTTCCTCAAATTTTATATGTATTAATGACTACTTACTATATGACTCTGATGAGTTATACGTATCAGTGGAGTTAACAGCACCAATAAATCTGTGTTTTTACCTTAGGCTGACAACTCAGAACCATGCACACGTGGACACTCTGACAGTTACATAGATCATTAATAATATCATACTCATGGGGCATATGCGATCGAAATTTCCTAATTGTGCTGGTCAAAACAGAGTTCATCCATAAGCTTTCTCTCTACTTTTAATCTTATTAACTCCATTTGTGATATTTTCAGTACACCTTACCAGCAGGATTGTGCAATAGTGCTGCAGGCTGTATTAGTACTTAGTATACATAATGATAGTCATCTACAGCAGCCCGAGAATCACAGGTGCCTGGAGAAATGGTAATTTATATCGTACTGAGGCCTAATATGACACTTCACAATACTATTCTTATTCCTATTATGGAAAACCAAATTGTCAATTAAATAACTATAAATCTCATTACCCTTATTGACATACAAATCAAACTTATTCATCTGAAGTGTTTAATGATCACTGTTATCCTTCAGAAGGTTGCACTATCCCTGACTCATCCCCTGGGAAAGTGAAGAACAAGGGTTTATTGTTGATAAATTCCATTTAAATATGAAATTTATATGATTAGATAGGCAAACATGAAGTTGTAATTGACTAATGAAGGCATGGCTGTGAAAAGAAAATTTATGTCCATTTTAATTTACATAAAATCAAAATTAAAATAATACTGAATATAATATAAGGAAAGGTAAAACATCCATCTCTGTTCAAATGTGGCCATGACACCCAAACCCTTTTCTATATTACTATTTCATAGAAAAATAATTTCAGGTGGCATAAATAGACCTATCTCCTCTGTAATATCTTCATAGTCTATAGAAAATACAAACAATATTTTTCCAATTAGTGATCTACTCAGTTTTATGTGAATACTAGGTCTTAGCTTTTATAAATAATGTAATAATTGATAAAGCTTTACTGTCTTCCCATATTCATTTCAAGAAAGGGTACTTCTGGATAATAGTAAAATATAGACTTGACCTTACAAAAGAAATTTAGAGATCTACCTAAATATGTCCAGGGCCTTGAAACCACACACCAAATATTTAAATGAAACATTACTTCTCTAACAGCATAAGATGAAGTAAGTGCGTGTGTATGTGTGTGTGTGTGAAAATATAACATGCAGCAAAGATAAAGTTACTGGAAAGTTTAATAAAGTCATGGGGTACACTGAAGTTCTTGTATTTCTTATGACTTGGGAATATAATATATTCAGCAACTTTACCAGACAATATGGCAATATCTATAATATAATTGCTATCATTACATTTATATTGAAATCACAGTGGTGTTAAAAATGTACTTTAGAGATACAAAAAAAAATTCAAAATGTTGCTAGAATGCAAAACACATGCTATGGTATATACAGTTGGGATGTGTATGGGATATCCCTGCTGATTTATGTATGAATGCCACGTAAGTTCATTTCAATCACATTTAGTTTATTCACTCAGTTTCATTCTAAAGGAATGAATCTATTCTGATCATTTTGTCTGTGGTTGAGAAAATTGAACTCTAACAGATTGCAGTCCCAGAAGAAATTGCTTAGTGTTAGAGCTGCTAGTAATTGCTAAACTCCCACGTGCCTCTGGGGAGAAAGTATGTCCTTGATTAGAAACATACAAGGAAAAGGAGGAGGAAAGCTCAGAGTTAATGGGCAGGAGAGCATTCTCTGTTAAGTGCTTCAGAGCAACAAAGCACATTCCTCTCCATTTTTTACTAACTAGAGGAATAATTTATATTCAAAAGGAAATGTTAAAATTCTAATCATCCCTCATCATTAAGCGGGGATTCTCTATCTTCTCATTACCACACAGAAGGGAAATTTAATTCAAATGAAGTAGATAAATAAATAAATCCAAGGGACTTATTTAAATTCATTTAGTATACATTTCTAAATTACATCTTTCAGACAACACTACCATGGATTAAATAGGGTATTTTACTGGGCAATTATGATAGACCCTGCAGTCAGGAAATCAATATCTCCTAGCAATGTAAGCACTTGGATGTTTTTTTTTTTTTAGCATGCTATTGAGTGTTTTCCTAAGTATTTCAAAGATGACAAATGGAGTTTCTTATTTATTAATTCTACATTTGATTAGAATTTGATTAGACACTTATTCATAATTTATGTGTCAACTTTGCTACTAAGAACACACATATCAATCTAAACTCCTATAATATGCTGACTGGAGGAAAATTACCTCTAGAGAGAGTCATTGTATGTGTTGGTATTTATTATACTGAAAAGTATATTTTGCCACCTAATATCTAATCATAAATAAGCAGAAACTATAAAGGAATTGAAAGTGAGCAACCTTAAACTTAACACTGAAAAGTATCGGATAAAGGTGCCCATACTGAAAAACTTAAAAACCTTAAACTTAACACTGAAAAGTATCACATAAAGATGCCCATACTGTTATCAAGTTAGTGGTACCTAGAAAATACATAGTTAAAATCAAATATTTAAATCACACAGAATTATATGAACCTCTAGAATTATTTGTATCCCTATGAGTAATGTACAGGTGCGCTTCAACCTGTCCTTGAAAGGGAACAAAAATAACTGTTTTCTGATGAATACCTATGCAGTTGTTGAAATTCTCTGCCAATCAACAAAGGAAACTAATAAAATACAACAACACACAAATTCCTCTGCTAAGACCATCATACATTCTCAAAATCAATACAGAAAAGTTAGATTGTTTACAAGGGTAGTTCTCTGAGCCTTGGCATACTAAAATATAAGGAGCATGCACAGAAATTTATACGGATTAAGTTAATTATTCATAGACACGCAAATGTGTCTTAATTAAGAACTCTAAAATGGAATCATAGTGTTATTTGAATAAAATGATCATCCAACAGGATTATCTCTCAGCATTAATCTTATAATTAAAGACCAGGTAAAATTGAGTCATATGTTTAGCTTCTATGTAAAGAGTCACAACTATATGTTCAATGGTAGAAGTGTGGAAAATGGTGAAGTAGAAATAAAAATGTCTGGACATGTTTTAGTGTACATCCCACCGACAATTATGTGTGAAACAAAGACACTGAAAACAATTTTAAATACTGGCTTATACATATATTTTAAATATTTTTATCTATGACATTGCATTATAAAATCAAGTAGACTTTTCCTGTAAAAATGCTATAAAGAAAGCATGTTTGCTTTTTATAAAAATGACAAAAGGAAATGTATTTAGAGCTGAATGTAATGTTTAAGTCTTGGGAAAGTACTAGATCATACCTCTGAAGACCTGGAACTTTCTTTTTTTTTTAACTTTTATTGCATTAGGATGAGAAAAGTTACATGATTTCAATTTATCTGAATTTGTTAACATTTAAAAACATGTTTTAAATAAATAGAAATAAATCACATTCTTGTTTTGCATTGACAAAGTCCAACATCCCTTCATGATGAAAGTCTTGGAAAGATCAGGAATTCAAGGTTCATAT
>NW_022196910.1:29310693-29311351 GCF_008632895.1 Mastomys coucha | reverse complement strand
TTTTTGTTTTTTGGAGGGGAAAATGGGAAAGGAGAAATCCGCATGTAAATAAAGAAAATATCTAAAATTAAAAAAAAATGAAAAAAAAATTTATAAAATATTATAATAATAAAAATAAGCATTATAAAAGTTGTTTGATATAAAACAACAATAAATTTAATATTCTTATGTATATGCTTGTTTATAGCAATAGTGAAAATACATTTTTCTCAATATAAATTTTAAATAACTCCAAACTTACTAACTGTATAGTTCAAAATAATACATCACTACTAGTATTTTCTTATGAACATAAATATATAAAGTCTTTTTGTTTGTTTGTTTTGTATTTAGTAGAGTTTAAAGTCTTGTCTCTTACTGTGGTACAAGCCCAAAATAAGAACAATTTTTAGACATTGGATTTCATTGTAATAAGGCTGTACTTCAATGACCAAAGGATTTTACCTCTATCGCAGCTAAGTTGAGAGTTGACAGTTCTGCTGCACCAAGAAATGAATTGTAGGCACAATTTTTGGATACAGACTTCTTGCTTTGGTCAAAGCTATTTGACTTGAGTGAGTGACTCTATTGTCAGCCCACAGAGAACAGGCTGCATTCATTTAAGAAATGGTGTATGTATTAAGATGGTCTATCCATAAAGTCATTCACCAACTGTTTC
>NW_022196910.1:29296746-29309622 GCF_008632895.1 Mastomys coucha | reverse complement strand
GTTCATGGGCATCTCTTTCTTTATGTTAGGGAAGTTTTCTTCTATAATTTTGTTGAAGATATTTACTGTCACTTTAAGTTGAGAGTCTTCACTCTCTTCTATACCTATTATCCTTAGGTTTGGTCTTCTCACTGTGTTCTGGATTTTCTGGATGTTTTAGGTTAGGAGCATTTTGCATTTTCTTTGACTGTTGTGTCAATGTTTTCTATGGTGTCTTCTGCCCCTGAGATTCTCTCTCTCTTGCATTCTGTTGGTGATATTTACATCTATGACTCCTGATTTCTTTCCTAGGTTTTGTATCTCCAGGGTTGTCTCTCTTTTTGATTTCTTTATTGATTTTATTTCCATTTTTAGATTCTGGATGGTTTTGCTCATTTCCTTGACCTGTTTGATTGTGTTTTCCTGTAGTTCTTTAAGGGATTTTTGTGTTTCCTCTTGAAGTGCTTCTAGGTTTTACCTGTGTTTTCCTGTATTTCTTTGAGGGTGCTATTTATGTCTTTCTTAAAGTCCTGTATCATCACCATGAGAAGTGATTTTGTAACTGAATCTTGCTTTTCTGATGTAATGGTATGTCCAGGACTTGCTATGTTGGGAGAATTGGGTTCTGATGATGCCAGGTAACCTTGGTTTGTGTTCTTTATTTTCTTATGCTTGTCCCCCCACCCACCCATCTGGTTATCTCTAGTGCTACCTGACCTTGCTAAATCTGACTGGAGCCTGTCCTTCCTGTGATCCTGGTTGTGTCAGAACTCCTCAGAGTCAAGCTGTCTCTGTGATCCTGTGATCCTGGGCTTGTTAGAGCACCTGGGAGTGGGCCTTCCTCTGTGTGCTGTGGGACTGGATGTGGAGCTTGCATCCACGGTCTGCTCAGGACACTAGCCCAGACAGACCAGAAGGAACCTGAGTCACTGGGCTGTTGGAGTTCCTGTGTGCCTGTTCCTGCTAGTCCCAGTTACTCCTGGTGTTGGCACAGATGTTGGATCCTCCTTACCTCTGATCCTAGGGTTGTCAGAGCACTTGGGAGTGGAGCTTCCTCTGGGTGTTGTGGGACTGGCTGCAAAGCTTGTGCCCAAGGTCTGCTCAGGACACCAGCCCAGAGGGACCAGAAGGAACCAGCGCCAATGGGCTGGCAGAGTTCCTGTGTGGTCCCAGTTACCAACCTAGAACTTTCTTAAGAGACTTTTGCCTACTTGAGATCAGTTGGTATGGTTCACTCACCTCTCTGTCATGCCTTCTCTCTCACTACAGTATGGAGAGGAGAACCCTTCACTGTATTTGTAGCTTGTCTCTGCTCTCTAAAGTGTTTTGTTTGTTTGTTTGTTTGTTTGTTTGTTTTTTGAGACAGGATTTCTCTGTGTAGCCCTGGCTGTCCTGGAACTCACTCTATAGACCAGGCTGGCCTGGAACTCAGAAATCTGCATGCTTCTACCTCCCAAGTGCTGGGATTAAAGGCATGTGGCACCACTGCCAGGCTACAATGCTACTTTTTAACAACTAGAATATAAAATTTTTCATTATATTTATGTGAGGAACTTGAAAGTAGGATGGATGAACAGTCTGCTTCTCAGAAGTTTAAAGAAAAATGTATGCATATTTGCAGTATCCTCTTTTAATATTGATGATTATGGACATAGCAGTATTCTAAAATTCAAAATAAATACATTGGAGTAATAATTCTAATAAATCTATTATATATTTCTTTTTTTTTTATCTTCCAAGACAAGACAATACAAATATGGCTAAAAAAAATGTAACTGTGTTACATATTGAGCCTTATGACTTCTCAGAATTTGATGGGAACAGAAAGTCCAGACATGAGGGATATTCTTTAGAACATCTATTTTAAACAGAATTTGGTGAAATTAGACGAAGGCAACATTATAGTATAGTTGATCTTCTATAACGGAGACAATGAAATTGCCACCTAAATAATAAGCTCATTTTAATGTTTAATGCTATGATCTAAAAACTCTTATTATATCATATTTTAAAAAAGTAATCTAATACAAAATTATCTATATTCCATAAGCTTAGGTTTTTGCATTCTGGACAAGTTTTCACATTCTCGGGAATGGTCTAAGTTATGTATCAGGTCCTTGTCTCTGTTCAGGATGTGACTGCCCTCCTGATGTAGAGTGGGCTTCATCTTCCATTAGAATACAAATCTAAAGAGTGGAAAGTTATTTGAAAAAGATTTTCATAAAAACAGAGAGTAAAATATATCTAATCAACTAAGTTCTGAATCCTACGTGATTGATTAATGGACTAATTGATATCAGACAAAGGATTTAAGTTCATTTGTTCTGTTCATTACCATATCAATGAAAATTTTAAGGATTATGTGGGAAGGAAGGAGAAAAGGAGAAAACAGTAATACATATAATTTTCTTTGCAAGAGTCATCTAAGCTAATACTACCTAAATAAAATAAAATAAAATAAAATATTGATTTTATTGTCACATTGTGTTTCTTTGGTTTTCATTTCAGGAAATATGGTTTTACAATGTCTATGTTGTTGTCAAACTATCTAAGTAGCATATAATATCTTTGAATTCCTGCTACTCCATTAGAAGTCTTCAGTCTTTAGGCAGAAGTATGAATAGCTTTTGATATTTGTTGGTCATTATTGTGGTTGGTTATATGCAGGGAATTAATCACCAAAAGTCATGGTTGCAGTTATAATTTTAAACTTAACAAAATTCATATAAAGAACTGTAACACATGATTTCATATGTTTGAGGCTCAAATGCTTTATTAATGTATGTGCAACAACAGCTGCGCCAACATTAACGGCAGTTTCCATGTTCTGTGGCTCTTTGTTAATGTTAGCAGCATCATGTTTATCCATTCTTAAATATCCAACAGACTTAGCAAATGTAGCCTTCCTAAATGAAAGGTATCAACATGTTATCCAGGTGAAACCAACTAGATCCTTTGTTCATTTCTGGAATTATTTAAGGACAGTTTTTTTTTTTTTAATTATTGTTATTGTTGGTTTGTTACTTTTTTCCTCTCCCAGAATAGTAAGACCATTTTAAAATTATTAATCATGCTAATATTGACTTCAATACTAACTCTGACTTATCAAGGCACAGAAAACTCTCTATCTTTTCTTTCCCACTTCCCATTCAGCTTTTTGTCATCTAAAAATCAATCATCTATTTAGGTACATAATGCTTTATAAAACAATAGTTATTACAGTATTATTTCAAAGTCCAAGGTTAATAAAGTTTTGGTACATGAGAATGAAAATGGAAAATGAGAATCCTATGCTAACTTGAAGCATAGACAATATTTATCATGATTTCACAAGGGAGAATTATATTCTGGCCAAAGGGTATAGTACAAAACACCAAAAGGTAGGCTTTTTGAATTCTACTCAGAGGATGATGATGTGATGTAGTTGAATGGCATCACAAGAGAAGAGTAAGATATATGCTATAAACAAACTTCAAAGATGGAATATAGTTATATATGGGAGACTCTTAGATGGAAGAATTTTGGGCTTGTTTTTGATAAATATGGAGAAAGAGACTGGAAAACGTAATGGAGAATTTAATGCAGTAAACAATTTTGGGGTAGGATCAGGAGTTTAAGCATCAGTGTCAGGTCAATAGTCTCAGGACCTGTTTTATCACTTCTGTGAGCTACTATGTACGTATTAGCAAATGAACACATCATATGGCAAACAAGCAGCATCCCTTGAGAAAATGAGCACTTCACACAATTCTAGAGAAAGAGCTAGTTATAAAATAACTAAGAAAGACTGCAGCTGTACCATGATGGAACTAATAGTGTGAATTCCACTATGGGGAAACTACAAACCTATATTGTAAATGTGAAGATCAAGAGAATAGCAAGACACTTACAAAATTGATGGGTCTCAGGCTAATGCCTAGCACCCAGTTACAATAAGAAGCTTACAAATTTTAAGTCAGAAATGAACAAAGAGATGCCTAATGGGTGATTCAGTGAGCCGAACATGACCAGCACAGAATTACTGCCCAGATTATGCTAGGGCCATAAGTAGTATATGTGGGTGCCTATAGTGTTGGCCTATAACCACCTTCAACAGAAATGACTTCAGTCTTCGTTTAATTTATGCCACATGTTCTATATACATCTAACAACAACAGCAACAAAAGACCTACACACAACAACAACAGTTCAGGTTTGTTGAGTTTTTGTTTTGTTTTATTTTGTTTTCCTCTTGGGAAACTATAGCACTTTCTATTTCCTTTGTCTTTTTGTTAATTTCTTAGTTTCCCTTATTTATCTTAAAACATTTTGATTCTGTTTCACATCTTGTACATATCTGACTTTAATTGTATATGAGTTTAAATTTATACTATCTCCACACTTCTTTCACCTCCAATTTCCCCTATTTTCCTCTTGAAGTATTTTCTTTTTTTGAATTGGAGGTTAACAGAGTATCTTTGATCCTATCCTCATACACTTGTGACAAGGAACCAGGGAGCCACTCTCTGAGTTGACTTTTTGTGTTTCTTGAGTTTCCAGCATCTTAATTTCCTTCCTTGTTCCATGATAAACATACATGGGCTAAGAAACATCCAGACAATTCAAAACTGCTTTAAGATCATGTGCATCATACAGTGTTTTTGTTTTATTTGTTTGTGTGCTTTGTTCATGTTTTTGTTTTTTATAAGTTAAAAAAAATAAAATGAAGGATAGAAGCAATTAGCATGTTAGGGCTAGATTTTAATGTATGAATATTAAGATGGATTTTGGAGGCCTGTCTTCATGAATGGTCAGAAAATAATAGTTATTTTATTTAATAATATTTTTCTAACAAGATGGTACAGGTCCAGTCATATTATGTCTAATAGCCATTAGAAAAACAAGAGAAGAGTATCAAGATTGTATCTCCCTTAAGGAACTGGCATTTTCTTCCCACAAACTGTAATTTTCACAGAAAATTCCAACTGGCATAAGGTAATAAAAGACACACAAGGTAATATTGTCCTTTTGAAGGGTTTTATTTGACAGAAATATTCTTTCAACATTTGTTCCATATTTCTACCTCTTATAAAAATTGGTAATAAAAGTAGAAACCTGAAAGCAAAGCTATTAAAAAAACTCTTCAAACTCATGAGCCTAAGAAATAATGGTTTCTTTGTAAGTACACATAGAAGATGGGGGAAATCTGAGCTATTTTTTGAAATATTGTAAACAGTTTCTAAATCTCTAAATGTAGTTAAGACTTTTATGGTCCTATGTAGCTTTATAATAACTTTCAATAGTTCCTTCTTTCTGAAATCTATATAGAAACAACAAACTACTTTTATTTAATGATATACATCATTTTTCTGGATGTATGCAAAATACCTAGATGCACAGGTTGAGTAAAGTTATCTCATTTGTCTTGCTATCTGGTAAAACTTGTTAAACACTAATCTCGATAGAATTTGCTGTCAAATGAAAACATAAGGACATCATCTTATGCTGAAGTAGCTATTCTTTCTATGAGACTATAAATTCAATGGAGGAATAATAATGGCCAATAATATTAAATGTTTTTGCTTACAATAAACATCAGAATATAGTAAATAATTATAGGTATATTAGATTTTTTCAATGTGAAATTCAACCATTTTTCTTTTCTCTCACAAAAGCAATAAAGTCTGAAGAACAAATTACATTTAAGTAGCATATTAACTCAAGGTAGAGAGTTAGGAAGAATGAAGAAAGGGGAAAGGAGGAAAAAAACCACAAAGCTTATAAAAAAAAGGACAACCTTGGCTTTCTCTAGGGAAAAGCCTTGTCTGTTATTGTAGGAGTGCAGGGACGGCTAAGCCCGAACAAGTGTCAACTCAAAATGTTGTTTGTAGATTCTTCCTGCACTATTACGCTCATTAAAAATTGGTTATGGGCTATTAATAATTATACTTCAAGTTTATTTAATTAAATGATTTAGTAAATAAAAATGGAACAAAAATAAGTGTAGGACCTAATAGAAGGCTTGAGCATGTGAAGTTCTAAGTTAATGTGTGCTTTGCACTTTGGTGTATCATGTCAAAGATCCTAGCCTCATACCTATGGGAAAATGGCAAAGTCTGGAATCTCTCCATCTGTGAGGGTCCAAGGGACAGCAAATCCTTCCTCTAGATCTTGTGGATATGTTGACAGTTTTTACAAAAAAAGTCCATCATGATTTCTCCAAACCCTTTCGTATTACAATCCGAAGACTGCTCCCTGACAGAGATCAATCTTTCTGAGATTGGCTAATCCTGCCTTCTTGATTCATGTACATGCATACCATAAACTTGCCCCATAAATTTATACCCTTTCTAACTCTAGGTAGTATCATTACTTTCCTGTTTGACTTTATGCAGTAATCCTATCCCAATGTTCAGCTGTGTATAGTAAACATACTGAGCATCCAGGTACAGTGGTTTGTTCTTCAGAGATCACATCCTACCTAATACCAGCTTTCTTTATGTGTGCCCATTTGTCTGGCACGTCTTCAATCCTTTGTTATCTTGAGTCAGGTTCATGCTAAGTTCTATGGTCTCAGCCAATAAGTAAGCCAGATGGACTTTCACTTCACAGATTTAATTATTTAAATTACTGTATGGAAGTTTATAATAAAACTGCTAGTACAGTAAATAATGTATCCACAGCAAACACATTTTTGGCATTCCATCCTTTTAAAATAATCGACATTATGATCATTTACATAATGGTGACATATGTTTTTAAAGACTGTGTTCCTATTTTTACATCGGTAAAATCCCTGGAGGTAAGAAGATGGTATCAGATCTCCTGGACTTAGAGTTAAAAATTGTTGTGGGTTGCTGTCATGTGTGCTGGGAACCACGCTTTGGTTTTCTCATAAAGCAGTAAGCACTCTGAACAGCTGAGTCATCTCTCTAGCTGCATATTTACATTATAAAGGACTCATATTCACATGATGATGGTGGAGCTCTCTTGAAACATCATCACAAATTTCAAATGATCAATAAAAGTATAGGCAAGTGAGCACAGGGCCCTTGGATCTCACAGCCTGTTCACACTATTTTCATGTGCACACAAAGCCTGCTTTTTCCTTAAGGGGATGCTACAGTTTTAAATGGCGGAGATTTTAGTTTGTTCACAATGCCAGGAGCTTGAGGTTGATTGTCAAATAATATAAATGCCTATTAATATCACAGAATCCCAAGATTCTAATTCCATGGCAGTTCACTAACTGATCCATTTAGAAATAGAATAGAATTTAAACAGTGATTTTGTTAACTACTATATTCTAATATTGGAATATTTATCTAGGCTTTGAAGAACAAAGCCTAACTAGAAGAAATAAGAATCTCTTTGAGTACTTTGTATTAGTCAAAAGTAGAAATTCATCAAACTTGAGTGACTTTAACGATCTGGATTATTTATCATCAAAACAACAGAAATGAGTCTTCAGAGGAATACTGGGATCTCTAGAGTTGCATCCAACTTTTCATTGGTTAGTAGACATTTGATAAAGTGTTTGTGTCATCTGATGTCACTTTGAGTCATGACAGAGTACTTTCGAAAACTGGCTTTGCTTTGACCATGAAACATTAAAACAGGTTTTTAAGAAGCCAAATTTGTGTTCTCTGGATCTAGAGAAATAAATCAAAAAAATGAACGTTGAAATATGTAAGAATAGTGCAACCAGGATACCTTTAACCTCCTCAGGAAGCACAAGCCGGACGGAAGAAAGAAAAAAAAGCAGTGGAAAACTGCCCACAATTTTCCCTCTTCTGACATCTTTTCCTAAGAGGATGTGCTTTCCCTAATGTAATACCTATTGATCTAAAGCCATTCAAGCAAGGAAAGAAATAGACCCCCTCTGTACCCTATCGCTATAAGGACAGTAATACATATCCACAGAAATGTGTCATGGAGTGAAATTTCATTAAAAGATTAGTTGTACAGCAGTTTAGGAATTGGTAATTGGCAAGTACTCTGAACATTTCTGTGAAACACATTTTCATATTATTTAATTGCTGTGGAATTGTTTTACTCAAATACAGAAGGCTGTAGACCACGCACACACACACACACACACACACACACACACACACACACACAAACCATTACATTTATACTATTATGCTTGGCAGTTCTGCTTATTTTTGAAATACTACTGCTATAATTTGGTGTCTTCTTATCCACAACAGATGGTTTAAGTTATGGATTTTTTTAAGAGTACATTTGGTATAAATGTAGCTATGAGACAGCATAACTCCCTTTGTGGATATTGTTGATTTTGATGAATTGGTTCTTTTCCCTCTGAAATGACAATATGTTCAAACAGCTGTTAAACATATCAACTAACAAATACTAGGTTGACCCTTTCCTCTGAGGATGTATCATCTTACTCTGAAAACCTTCAGCCATCTTCCTGGGTTATCACATCATATTGAATACATCTGTTTAGTCATGGCTGATGGATAGAAGGGCAATTTCTATTAATATTTATAGGGATAGTAAGGCCTCCTTGGTGTTATTGAGATAACTTCTGTCTCTATTTTAAAGATATGGAGCAGCGACTGAAGGAAAGGGCATCCAGAGACTGTCCCACCAGAGGATCCATCCCATATAGAGTCACCAAACGCAGACACTATTATGGATGCCAAGAAGTACTTGCTGACAGGAGCTTGATAAAGCTGCCTCCTGAGAGGCTTTGCCAGAGCCGGACAAATACAGAGGCAGACAGATGCTCACAATAGACCATTGAAATGAGCACAGGGTCCCCAATGGATGAGTTAGAGGAAGAACTGAAGGAGTTGAAGGGGTTTGCAGCCTCACAGGAAGAACCAAATCAACCAATCAGAACCCTTCAGAGCTTCCAGGGACTAAACCACAAACCAAAGAGTACACATGGAGGGACTCATGGCTCCAGCCACATATGTAGCAGAGGATGGTCTTGTAGAGCATCAGTGGGAGGAGAGGACCCTGGTCCTGTGAAGGCTCAATGCCCCAGGGTAGGGGAATTCGAAGGCGGGGAGGCAGGAGTAGGTGGGTGGGTAAGGGAATACCCTCATAGAAGCAGGGAGAGGGGAATGGATTAGGAGGTTTATGGCAGGGAAACCAGGAAAGGGGATAACATTTGAAATGCAAATAAAGAAAACATACAATAAAAAAAGATATTTGTTTCACTATATACTAAAGCAAGCTAATATAGCAAACAGTTGAGGTAGAAACTGCTGTTTGAGTTTGGGCTTGATTGGTGCAGATGAGGTAAGATTCTAAGAGCTATAATGTTTTTTGGATAAACTTGAAGATTTTAGTGTTGTAATAAAATATATAAAGTGTCAACTCCAACTTTTATTCAAACATCTACACAATTTTCTCTGGACTATGAACATTGCTTCATTATTTCTATCTGTAATGAATATTCATTCTATAAAAATTCAATGGATTCAGTACCACTTATTTTGGAATTATCATTATATTAAGTAGTCCTAGTTGAGTAGGAAGTCATCAGAGTAAATGGTTGTTATTCTCGCATGTAAATGTCTAAAGTTCTGGAAATCATGCCACTTACATTTTAAAATGTCGACAATTGGTATTTTACAAAGTCATACTATTCAAATTAAGTACTTTAACTATTTCTGGATGAAAAACAAAAAACAAAAAAATAAGTATTCATAACTTGTTTCTTTCAGTTTATTCAGCTGAATTTAGTTCTTCTATTTATCATCTGAGATATGCTTTAGGTAGATAAATACAAAATATACTATTATGCTGTATTTTTTTTCTTTTTACTGCAATGTAAACATATCCTATTGCTTTACTAAAATATGAAATTTTCCTCATAGGGACCAGCAATCTCTTAAGGGCGGTAAAAGTCAAAAGTGAATAAAAACAAAACAAAACACTAATTTAGCATCAAATGAGTTAGTTTATACCAAGTTGAGTCAAATAATTGCTAATATTTACTAAGAAACCATCTGGATAAACACCGCGAAATCAAAATTTCCATTTTTATGTTTCCCCTCTTACCCCAAAATATCCTTATAGGAAATAATTGTCTGTACTTTGCCTTTTGCCTCAATTTACTATTATCTGTGCTTTTCATTGACATCCACTAAACTTTCAAAGTGAATATCACTCTTGTTTCTGGCTGCCCCTCTTGGTCAAGGTCTCCTTTCTTCATCTCCCCACTCTTCTCAAGCTTCTGTCTAGTCGGCCAGGTATGTTCAGCATGGACTCTTCCCTCGGCCTACTTTCTCCATTATTTCTATGATGACTATTTGTCTGTGTATTTTTCCTCAAAGAAAGTTAAAGTTTAAAAACTCAATTTATCTCATTTCATTCAGCAATGTGACCCTGGAAAGAAAGAATATTAACACTGAATGAATATCAGTTCCTTGAAGGTGTTGTACTGGTATATTAGTTCTGTGTAGTTTTTATTTCCCAGCCTTTGTCGTAAATGAGAAATAAACTAATGCAAAGTTATAAATAGCTTAGAAAATAATTTACTATGCAACATTTTCCTCTGCCACACTTGTAAATAGAAAAAGAATGGTTTTAATCTATTTGAATATAGTGGGAAAGAAACATCCCATTTTTCTTGTAAGTGGTACCTGCTGGCTGAAGACAAGTCTAAGCCTTGTAGTAATTGTATATTAATAACCAAGGAAAAGATAATGTCTTTTGTGTCAAGAGATAAGCCTTAGATATGATGAGACAGGCATGTAAGTAATATGACTTACAGTGGAAACAATATTAAAGTAGTATTTAGGGTGCAGATGGATTTCCTGCCTTTAAATATGCATAAGATTATTTGTATCCTCTGACTTTATATAAAACATTCAGCTGCTTTTATTGTTCTATTGATGGATCTGCCCTTCCAAGTAGTGAAGATGAATTTGCTCTAATTTACTTCTGGTTTCTCATACTTTGTTTTAACCAGCTATTGAAATCGAACTGTTATAAAACAATAGTAACAAGACTTCCCTACATATATGAAAACCAAACAGAAAGCATTTTATGAATTTTTTGACCAATGACCATCAGAGAAAGTGTGTGTGTGTGTGTGTGTGTGTGTGTGTGTGTGTATACATGTATGCTATAACTAGCATAATAGTTAGTATTGTCTACTTAACAGAATTTAGAACCTCCAGGAATGCTGGGAGACTTGTTACCAGGGTTATCTGACCAAGACGATGGTCTACCAAGACTAATTAATATAATTGACTATGTCAATTATATTAATTGAAGTCTCATCTTAATTGCAGATGGGACCATTCTTTGGCAGCAGCTCCTGGGCTATGTAGAGTAAAATAAGAGGTTGCAAATGTATCCATTGTTCTCCATTTCCTATTGGATGCAATTGGCCATTTGCTTCAAACTCTGAATGTTTCATTCTGTCACAATGATCCACTGAACCTTAAACTCTTGGCTAAAACAAGCCCTTTCTCTATTAAGTTACTTTGTCAAAGTATTTCATCAAAGCAACAGAGAAAGAAGTTAAGACAATTAACACAATAACCTTAGGTTCTCATAACAAAACTTTGAAACAAATAACAAATTACAGCAAACTATTATGATGACTATTCTTAAGTATCTACCATAGCAATTTAGATTCAACAAAGAATCAAAATCAGAAATGCCAATACTTAAAAACACTAGTATTGTCAGAAAAAAACAAAGGGTTCTTAAAAAACTTGGTGTCCCTTCAACTGCAAATCTAATCCTTTTGTTCCTTTTCATGATTAACGATTCTGATAGTGTTCTATTCAGAATTGCAAGTTGCCATGCAATTATTTTCATCAAAAGTTGAAGAGTAAGATTATGCTGTCAGAAATTCTCAGCATATTGCATTAGACTCATTTAGTAATTACTACCTGATAAGTATTTCTAAAAGCTCCAAATGCTAAAATTATACTTATTTGATGGACAAAACTCATCACTTTAAAAGTTATTAGATTATAATATGCACTGCTTTGCTTGAAAGGACACAAAGGCAATAGAAAAATCCGATATAGCATAAAGTAAGAGAAACTAAAAAGCATGCAAGTAAACTTACAGGAAATGACCAAGGTGAATGTCATCTCTGCTATCAAGTCAAAGGCAACCTAATTTCATGTACTTGGAATATATGCTCATAACAGACATCTGAGTGAGGTAACCCAATCACAAACCTATCACCTATCAACTTGTGAGTAAACCATAAGACTCTAGACACTCTGTTTTGTTTTGTTTTAGTTTAGTTTCAATGGTGTCTCTGAAGCATTCTGTTATTAGGGGACTTTATAGGACTTTCTGGCTATAAATATTTAAACTTTATACTCTTCAACATCCCCCCTTTTTATCATAAGGAGGTGATTCTGAATCCTTAGTAATCTAACTCCCTGTCATAATTTTGAAATTTTGATAGTCATAGTTATGGATGTCATGTGCAACCAGCATCTCATGGGCACAGTCAGTTCAGGATTCTGGTAATAAGCCAGAAAGTATCCCATAGCAATAATATTACCCAGCAGCAAAGGAAGGGATAGAAACTGTGGAGAATGCCTAAATCACACTAAATGATTAGCTAAGGTCTATAGGAAGTCCACTGGTAAGCTTGATGAAGAAAACAGTGGTCTCTAAATATCAACATATCTGTCTGATCATCAAATTTATGCAACAATTTTTCTAAACTGACTAATAATACCACCAAAATTATTGTATAATCATGACTGTTTTATGCTTGACAGGCCCAGCTGTCAATGGCATATGGTGTGACTCATGCCAACAGCGGCTGAGGATAGACCAGTAAACATGTCTGCCTATAAGACACTAGAGTTCAAATACCTTCTACAATCACAAAGTTTCTGTCATTTAAATCAAAAGTAATCTATGTATGGTAACTAAGATGAAATCTGAAATCCA
>NW_022196910.1:29268877-29296736 GCF_008632895.1 Mastomys coucha | reverse complement strand
AAGAAATCTACCTGCCTCTGCCTCCCAAGTACTAGGATTAAAGGCATGTGCCACCACTGCCCATCTTCCAATTTTTTTAGTAACAGAAAATATTGAAGATGAAATTTATATGAATGTAGACAGTCAGTATTAACAAAAACTTCAGGAAAACTCTTACTTATTTACCCCTTGCTCTAAATTTGATTTAAAAATCGATGTTTTCTTCTTCAAATCTCTGTCTTTTTGTTCTCTCTCCATGACATCTGTGTAGTGGCTGAGTCTTTGGCATTTGAAACCTCCCACACAAGCATCTCAAGATGCTTTTGTCTTCTAGCCTAAGAGTTATACAGGGTCACTTGATTTCAATAGACAGAAATAGTCACAAAGTTACCCAAAACTACAAACTGTAGACAAGCATGGAATCCTAAAGAGAAAGAATGAAAGAGTCAGTGGTGTATTTTCAACCTGGTGCTGTGTTCCATATCCTATCTTTACTTCACAGAAATATTCCAACAATGAACAACTGATATCAATGCTATATTTTCTGCCTTGACTTTATCCATTAAGAGTGATCTCTTAGCTTCGCCATACCAGATTCTAAGATTTGACTCCATCATCCACATAAAAGTAACAATGATTGATTAGCATGTCAAGAGAAAAAGGAAGAATAAAAGAATACAGGATTTAGTTTATAATCTTAAATCTATTAGTGAAAAGAATTTTAAAATATAATATTAGTCTAGAAAATAAAAGGTGAGCAGGATCAGGTATGTGGGGAGACAGGAGAGAAGCCCAGAGGGGTCAGGAAGTGAATGGAAACATGCAGTTGTGGTGGTGGAGGGTGAGGGGAACTCCTAGAAAGTCCCAGAGAATGTAAATGTAAGACACTCATAATGGGGGATGACATTAGTAGAATGGCCAACAGTGGAGAGATAGAAGAAGAAGAGAACACCTCCAGAAGACAGATAGGTCCCCCTGTGGAGGAATGTGGTCACCAACCTACCTTCAAATTTTTGACCTAGAATTGTTCCTTACTAGAAGAAATACAGGGAGCAGAGACAGAAGGAAAGATCATCCAGTGACTAACCCAACATGGGATTTATCCCATGTGCAGGCACCAAGCACTGACACTATTACTGATGTCATGTCATGTTTGCAGACAGGAGGCTGGCATGGCTGTACTCTTAAAAATTCTACCGGAAGTTGACTGAGACTAATACAGATACTTATAGCCAAACATCAGACTGACTGACTTTGGGACCACCTGTGGAAGAGTTAGGGAAGGAGCTGAAGGGTATGCCATCCCCATAAGAAGAACAACAATATCAATTAACCCAGGCCTCCCAGAGACTCAGGTGCCACACCTACTCCAGTAAAGTCTGCTTGACAAGTCCAAAAACTTGGCCCCAATCCTGAGGCAAAAAATTTCAAGGAAATTGGTCTCCTGGAGGTCCTTGGCATCTGGTAACATGGATGTGGTCCAGATTTGTTCTTGCAATAGTCAATGGAGAGTTTTTGCTTGCTTTTCTTTCTGTATTGTTTTATTTTAGGTATAGAGGTGCCTCCAAAGAATGGTTTGACAAATAGCCAAGTTAGATTGGACATTGTTTCCTGGCCTTTACCAGTGTTCCAACATCCTAGTCAATCATTGAGCTGACCCTCTGCTTGGAATTTCATAAGAATGTTACTTATTCAGATGAAATGCCTCCAGTGTTGAAAGAAAGATAGTTAAAGAAATCAGGCATTGCAGTTTACTGGATAAGTGTTTATAATCCCAGGGCAAGTTCAACAAAGTGAACTTAGAATTCTCATTACAGTCATGTATGGCAGATTATATTACATAATAGAAGAAGGTTGGTGGGCTCCTCCGGTAAATGGAGGCCCCCCACAAATACTTAGAATAGTAGCTGAGTCACTCCCATATAGTGGAATTTACAATGGTCTAGGATGAAGGTGTGTTGTGGTCTAAGAAGGAACTAGAATACTTTAGATAAGGCTGACTTTATCTCAGTTGTAACCACTGCCTAGTTCCTGACAATTTTCATGTACTAATTTTTCTGTTTTGTTTAAAGAATCATTATGCATCAGATGGCCTTGATGTACCTTGGCTGTTGTATTACCTAACTTCCTTATTTCTTCTGTAATGACTATAAAAGTCTGATCCTTACTTTGAGAAAGTACACTCAGATTCAGTACTCTCTTGTGTTAGTGTCTGTTTGTCACTCGCGGACTCCTTGCCCACCTGAGTACTGGAACCCAGAACCCTGATTCTCCGTGGGTTGAGGGACCCTGACTGGGTCAGCCCACAGCACTAAGCCACCAACCAAAGAGCATACATGGGCTTGTTTGTGGCCCCTGGCAAGTATGTAGCAGAGGACTGCCTTGTCTGGTCTCAGTAGGAGAGGATGTTCCTAATCCTGTAGATTTGATGCCCCAGAGAACAGGATGGGTGGTAGCAGGAGATGGGTGTGTATCATGGGGTGTTTTGGGGATGTAAGGCTGGCAGCAGGGAAAGGTAGGTGTAGGGCAGTGGTCTATTCAGGCAACCTAGGCCTAGTCGAGTAATAGGCCTAGAACCCCATAGCACCCAGTGGAAATTTCTGTTCACAAGGGACTGTAGGAGTTTGGTTGTAACTCCTGCACCTTGGCTCAGGTTTCAGTCACAACCTCTCACAGCCCCTGCAAGAGATGTGTGTTGTGTCTGGTAGACAATGCCCCAATCTCCCAGCATTCTAGCTGGACACTACCCCCAGTAAACTAACTACAGCTAGGCATGGCTGGTCCCACAGACAGATAGCCACACCTCACAATATATAAGGGGCATTTTGCCCCTCCTCTCTTCTCTTGCTTTTTGTCCCTTCTCTTGCCCTCTTTCCTCTCTTGCCTTCTTCCCCTCTCTCTTGCTCTTTGTTCTGTCTTGCCTTCTTCCTCTCTCTTTTGCTCTTTGTTCTCTCTTGCCTTCTTGCTCTCTTGCTTCCTTTTTTCTTTCTCTCTCTCCTTCTCTTCTCATCTCCTTCCTCTCCTTTCTTTCCCTCTACATGGCCAGCCTATTTTCTCTTTCCTATAGTAAAAATATCTCACTCATGCATTGCCTCCTTTTAACTAACTAATGTGCCATGCAGACACAGGCGTCAGCAGCAAAGAGCTACAGACAGCAGAAGAGAGACACACAGGCCCCATAGACAGGGTAGACCATATTCAATCAGAGGCAAAGGGGAGGTGTGATGGAGTAAAGAGCTCTTGGAGGGGGTACTGGAAAGGAAGGATGTAATTAATCAAAACAATAAAACAATAAAATTAAATAAAAATATTAGCCTAAATATAAATATAAAGTAGGTGAATCATTTGCAGAAAGTAAAGCAGATAATTGAAGATAATTTTCTTATTTATTTAGGGAGAAGAATTACAGTAAATTTAAAAGTAAAGACAGAGCATGCTAAGATTTTCTTGGAGATACCTAAATTATTTTCTGCTCTACTTTACATCATTACACAGGCCTCTTATATTATTGTGGTAATGGATTGGTACAATCCATTAGGAAAGAAGGATTTGCATACGTTACTCATGATTTGTGATAAATATAAAAATGAAGGATAACAATCAGTCTTACCATGTATACTCCTTGGTTTGTGGTTGAGTCCCTAGGAGTTCTGAGGGTACTAGTTAGTTCATATTGCTGTTCGTCCTAAGGGGCTGCAACATTCAGCTCCATTGGTCCTTTCTCTAACTCCTTCATTGGGGACCCTGTACTCAGTTCAAAGGATGGCTGTGAGCCTCTATATCTGTATTAGTCAGGTACTCTCAGAGCCTCTCAGGAGATGGATTGCAAAATCAATCATCAATAGATGGAGAGGTCTTTGGTTCTGTGAGGGTTCTGTGCCCCAGTGTAGGGGAATGCCAGGGCCAGTAAGTGGGAGAGGGTGGGGTGGCGATCATGGGGAGGGAAGGGCCAACAGGGGTTTGTTCTTGTTGTTTTTGTTTGTTTGTTTGTTCCTGGGAGTAGTAACTGGCAAAAGAAAAATCATATGACATGTAAATAAAGAAAATATCTAATAAAAAATAAAGGATAAAATTAATCCATAATTTGAAAAAGAATCCAAGAGTAGCATATATTCACTCAATTTTTGCCATGCTATACAATGGTTCTTGATTTGTTCATGAGATGCTTAAGGGAGACAAAGACAACCCATAACTTATAATAAGTCAGCTTTCCATTCTGGTGGCTGAAAGTAAAATACTTTAGTAGAATTTTGTGACTAGCAAGTGAGTACAAGATTATGTTCATAGAAGGAACTTTCTCCAGAAAGATATCTTCCTGGTGCCTGGGCAATTTAGTCAAGGCTGTAAGTGACATGATGTGAGTATGCATAGATTGATGTAAGGAAGCATAAAAGAGTTAATTTCCTAATGATAGACTTCCCTACAAGAGTAACATCAGATGATCTCGTAAACACTTCATGAGATGTAACATAAGCTTGACTATAGCAACCCATCCTGCTTAGAAGTCATTTACTTGTATTTATAATATCATGCTTTCCCCTTAAAGGTCTCTTGCCTTTTTTTTCATTTCAGTAAAGTCTTTGATTAATAAGCTCTATATGAATAGTTCATATAAGCTAGGGAAGAATGAAGAAACACCTTTCTACTTCACATGGTAAAGACCTTACCATGAGAGAAGTTGAGAAAGTTTAGAGAAGGTATATGCAAGAATTTTGTGGGTCATATACATTTTATATTTTTATCTCAAAGTGTTGATAAATTTAGGTTAAGGGCTATCAATAGCTTATCATTGAAAAGAATGGATGAAGAAAGAAAGAAAAGAAAGGGAATAAAGAAAGCAAAGAAAGAAAGCAAGCAAATACAAATAGCAGACAATGCTCCCAGAGGATCCAATTTTGTTGTCCAGTTTGCTAAGTCCAACCTAATTGCCTGCAACAAGCTTTGTTTCAATAACTTCTACTGCATATTTTAACAGAGTGAACCTATAGATACCCTTGTTATATTTTCTGTGGGTAAAATCAACAGCCTGTGTGTTATTGATGTCATGTTATTTAATAATAGAACTGTAACTAATATTCATCACCGTGGTGTTGCTAAATCACCCCATATGTCAAGTTCCCACACCCTAGATTCATGAAATACCAACATAAATAACAAGGACAGTAAATAGAAGACTGGTATGGCTGAGTGAGCAACTTAGTGCTTTGCAGTCATTGTTTGGTAATGGTTTTCTTCTCCCATCACTGATCACAAGAGCTAGAGAAATGAGGGTGACAGTGGGAGGGAGGGCACAGCTAACTATGCATAACAGTAAGCAAGCAGTCTGCAAAGTGGGAGACAGGACAATCTAGCAATTCTGCAGGCTTGATAGGACTTTATGCATGCTGCTTCTCCCAAGATCCTCGGGGCACTTAAACAGAGTCAGTGTCCTCAGAATATGTTAGGTGTCTAAAGCTGACATGCAGACTCTGCATTCAAATAAAGGATTGAAAGCTTTTATATCTACCTAAGGGTCTTTTCTTTTTTATTAAATTTACCTTCTGAAAAACCAACAGTGAGATAATATAGCCCTGTGTTCATGGATCAACCACTTCTAATTTCACCAATGTTGGATATTAAGGTTATGGTATGAATAAGTTCTCCATCCTTCAGTAGTCATTAAATGCCTATAGTTCTTCATCTATGTTTGAAGCCGTTTGAGAAAGTTCACATCTGTATTGGCATCACAGCTTGTGTTGTCATTATTCAGATCTTGTTTACACTACTGTAATTTTATTGTTTCATGGGTACAGTGTCACTCTCCTATCTAGAACTCATAAACTAGTGATAGATTTCTGGTTCTCTGGCTATTACAATTTTTCTAAACCCTTTCTTTGATGCTCTTTGAACTTTATGTGAAGCAGTTGTTTGTAGATGAATCCATTGGGCTTTAGCATTCCACTGTCAGGTGTTCTTTATATTTTGACCAGTTGTGACTTTCGGTGATGTTCTTCTGTAAGATGATTTCAAGTTAAATGCTCCAGTAAGACATGGTTTTCTAATAAGTTTGTATTCTATGGTACTGGGAGACTATGAGTTTGGGAAGTCATAATTCAACTTGTAATAGGTTTTTAAAATTTTTCTTCATTCAGTTTTTTCTATATCCATATTTTCCTTTATTTATTTATAAGGACCTTTATTTATTTATAAGGACTTGTTTTATAAATTTATATTAAATTACGGCTGACTAAAATGATCATACATTTTTAAAGCATGTCTTTTAATTGACCTAAAGTGTGAATATTCATGAACTTCTATGTGATATTTTAATACAACATGATGTGCTAATATCAATGAAAACATACCTGTTTCTTTAGTCACCTTCATTCAGTTTTTAAAATTTTAATCACTGAGCCAGCTACTTCCTCAGGTTCTAATATTTGAATGATGTTTTTAGTTTATTTTTCAAAATAACATTATTTTCATATTCTGGAAATTGTAGTAAAAATAAAATGAAGTGGTTGCAATAAATGCACTACCAACTTTTCAAAAAACATAATTTATGAAGAGGCTTCTGAGGATTTATGTTTGCAAATTAAATACATATATTTTTTGCTTTGTTCAAAATGTAGCAAATGAGTATCTTTATTTTACATGAAATGTGACAAATGTGTATATTTCTTTGTTTTGCATGAAATTTGGCAGATGTCAGGCAGGAAGAACTTCAATGAATGTCAGAAAGCCTCTAGGAAAGGCTAAAGATTTACAAGTGAGTTTTATGGAGATGTACCATCATTTTTGTATGGCCTGTGATGGGTGAACTTTAAGAGGAAAGGTCACAAGAGACTTTGTACCAGGATTGCTTCTTGCTGAAGATATGCTTTTCCTGTCACTTATACATAGCCTAATGATACCTGGACACTAGCCCACACCATTGAGCAAGAATCCCACAGATCAACAAGAAGATGAACTTTCATGAATTAATACAGATTAGATGAATTAGTGATTTTTTAGAATTCCTGATGTGAATCAAATAACATTAGAAGGAATGCTTTCAGATATGGTTTTAATTGTTTTGCCAGAAAAGTATAATAAAGTTAGAATCAGGATTAGAAGGTATCCACTCCTCATAAAATAATAGGTAAAGGCTGTATAATAAAAAAATATGATGAGCTTTCAAAATTATACTAAAAAGAGCAATAGGCTTGGGACAAATTTGTGATCAAAGAAAAACAATCATTTTAGGTCAGATCAAAGGATGAAATCATAGGTTTACCTTATGATAAAGCAAGGCCATGTGAAACTTGCTTTGAACTTATAATGAACTTATAGAATGAAACACTGCTTTGAACTTAACTATCAACATCTTTCTGTAACTCACCTTTTGTTTAGCATTTTATCTATGAAGTAATTTTCTAAAGAACTTCTGTCTAAGGAGTTATAAGAATGCCAGAGAGAAAGAAAGGGGTAGTGTCTTGGGGGTTCTCCCTCATCCATACAAACGTATATATGTATATTCTGTTTTTAAGTATGTATGTATGTATGCATTTATATATGTATGTGCACACATGTGTTTCCATGTAAATATGCATCAACACTCACGTAACTGATGAAATAGGTGGTTATGCCCGACCATATTCTGTATGTATGAATATATGTATATCTGTGCATATTGCCTATGTTACAGATTTTCTTTTCTTCTCTTACTCCATGGTTCAAGAAGAGTTAATGAGTCCAAGTCTCTCACGTGACTAGTGAAAGTTCCTTATGTAGCAGAGAAAAGAATCTAGTGTTTATTAGCACAATATACACTAACAGGGAATTACAGATAAAAGAAACCAGGGTTTGTTAGTACAAGATAATAAGAGATAGTTACCAGAGAAATGAAATTGATACTTGGTAAGCACAGAACAGTAAGAAATAGTTAAGTTTCCAGAGGCCACCAGTTTCTGGCCCCTAAACAGTTAAAAACAAACAAACAAGAAAACCTTAAAAGGCCATAAGTGATCAATCTTTGGCCTTCATCCATCTCTGGGTCCCACCTCAGTACTTGTGATGTCTGGATGGTCCCTGGCAAATGGGTATGCAAGCTTCCTGGATAGTGTCCACCTTCTACACATTTGCAAGAGAACATACCACAGATGGAGAGGCACCGGCACCCCCATCCTCCACCACCACAGGGTTGTCCATTTCTTCTTGCTGCTGCTGTACCTTCTCATATTTGCTATATTCTTCCTGTATCTAATATGGTTTGGGTGGGTGTAGAGAGACTCGCACAGCCTATAGTCCGCTATGATTGCTTCATTGGAAGCAGTGTACTCTATTGCTCAATATTCCTGCTGATCAGTATGAGGAAGAACTTTCATAGAACAAATGCTGTTTTGCTGAATTAATGATTTTACAGAAGTCCTGATTAGTTATAAATAATTTTAGGAAGTTAGGGTGATTGGTAAGGAGGATTGAGGAGATGTTTGAGGTTGTTTTGCAAGGAAGATATGTAATGATAGAACCAAGAGTAAAATGTCCCTCCTTTTTGGAGAGTAATGAGCACTATATGGACTAGAAAGCACAGTGAGCCTTCATGTATTACAGGCACATAGTTGTGCTTGTGGGAGGAAAAACAGGCTTGAGACTGGTTAATGATACAATATATATATATATTCCAAGTTGGTTCTTAGTTCCTTGATCATGTTATCTAAGGATGTGGTCACAGGTTTCAGTGTGTACCATGAAAATGAAAGGTAGTTAACAAAAATTAAATGATCCTATAGTGAGTAGAAGAAATGAAAATAGATAAGTAGCCAGTTTAGCTAAATAAGGTTTCAAAAATCAAGACATAAGATAAATGATTTGTTTCTTGGTAAATACAAAAAGTTCTCAAAGGTCCTACAAAGGGAAAAACCTAACTACAATATTGTTGACATTCGTGTGTGTGTGTGTGTGTGTGTGTGTGTGTGTGTGTCTGTGTGTCTGTGTATGTGTCTGTGTCTCTCTTTTGCAATGGCCCCAGAGATTTAAGTTTTGCTCCTTCAGAGAAACTTCTGCTGAGTGATTTGTTGCCTACTTCATACATCATCTTCAGTATCTTTACTGATGAAACTGTTCATTGGCAGGAATGTCTCAATACTGTTCTTTAATATGTGTTTTATGCAGTACCCTTATTGTTTACACAATAAGAATATTTATATATTTCTTACTGGCTTCTCAACTATGTGATTGTCCAAAGATGACCAGAAAAGGTCAACACTAATAGACATGCCAAAGTGGATGGGGAAATCCTAAGAGCTCTCAACTCTGCATTACAGCTGAGCAAAAGTGGGAAGAGGAGAGGTGGTCTTCCCCAGGGAAAATAAATTAGAGTAATGTATCCAGTCTTGAAAACACATATGCAAGTAACATTATACAGACTGTACAGGATGTATTTATAGTATATGTATATAGATACATATTATATATATATATACATATGCATATACATATACATATATATTGCACTCACACACATGTATATGTGTGTATACATATATATGTTATAATCTCAAATATTAAAAAAATTGAAAAATGATACAGACAAAAAACAAAAATGTTATTGCGATTGATTTTTTTCTTTTGACCACCCAGTACTCCCAGGGACTAAACCACTAATCAAGAAGTGTACAGGGAGGGATCCATGGTGCCAGAGACACGTGTAGCAGAGGATGGTCTTGTCTGATAGCAATGGGAGGGGAGGCCCTTGGTCCTGTGGAGTTTTGACACCCCAGCATAGGAGGATGCTGGAGGGGTGAGGCAGGAGAGGATGGGTGGGTGGGGGAGCACCCTCATAGAGACAAAGTGGAGGGAGGAGAGGGATGTTGCAGGATGGGGGACTTGTGGAGGGATAACCAGGAAGTGGGATATAGTATGAGATGTAAGCAAATGGAAAGATTAATAAAAAAATAAAAAAGTAAAAAAAAATTACATACACTATTTTAAGGTTTTAGGGATTTATGATGATTGAAAATTGTCAATATATTAATTGTTCAAAATCATTACTGAAATATTAGCATTTCCACAATATATAGCCTTTTACATTCATTCATTTATTATACAATGTGTGTCTGCATGTGTGTATGGAGTGTGGGTTTTGTGTGTGTGCTTATATGTGTGTTTTGAATGGTGTGTGCTATGTGTGTATATGGATTGAGTATGTGTGTATGTATGTGTGTGTCTGTATAGGAACAATCATGATCTTGCATGTATATGGAGGTCAGAATAACTTGTATTATTCTCTTATCTGTTCCCGGGTGGCTCCCAGGTTTCTATCCCAGGTTCTCATGTAGCAGCAAGTGATTTACATGCTGAGATTCCTGTTAGGTTTCAGTAATTATCTAAAATCTTGAAATCATAAATATAGGTGTGATGTCTAAAAATCTTTACAAACTTATCATCATGTTCTTTCTCAAATTATAAAGCTCTGGTTTAAACCTGATCTCTGACAAATTTACATTTGTTTTTATATTGTCTGAAATTCAACATTGATTGCTAACAAGATTTCACAAGATTGAGCATCTTATTTTAAAATTATTGCCTTTTGATGTCTTCATTTTACTGAGCTGTCACCATAAAAGAAGTTTCAAGCAACAATTTAATGCACAGATCAATTATATTAGAGCTGTTTAGTTTAAAAGATAAGTGCTAATCAATAATATACTAAACTCCATATTATACATACACTGATAAGAATAACACATTAGCTAATTCAACTTTCTGTTATTTCAAGGTCAAAATAAAAAGATGCTAATTCTGAAAACATTTTGCTTTGGGTGAAGTGCCATTTTAATAATGTTAAAATAATTTGTTGAAATTCTGAAACCTTAACGACTGACTCTAATTTTCTCTGATACTATCTTTGCTACTATGATGCTATAATACTAAGGAGACTAGTGAGGCTCAATTCAAAATATCTGGATATCATCACATTTTCTAGAACTTTATTTACATTATTCTATATAATATAAAAATGAATTGGAAATTTGCTCCATCTTGATCCATGTACACTTGTAGGCAGGGCAAATTTTGTGTTGAAGCTTTTATGGGTGGGTTGTAGACCACTTTATTTCACTGCAGCACAGCCTGGCTATAGGAGGTCCTATTTCAGACTCCATATCTCCTGCTGCCAGGTGTCCCGACTAGGGTCACCCCTATACCCTCCCAGAAGCTTCACCCATCCCAAGGCTCTGGATTGTCCTAGATATGCCCCTCCACCAATACCCAGTTTATCTCCCAGCCTTCTCAGCCCCCCTCCCACACCTGATCTCCCCACACCTGTTTCTCACCCCAAGACCCCTCCTAGTCACCTCTCTAACCCTCTTCCCTCTCTCCACACACATCCAATGTCTTTTATTTCCCCTTTAGTATAAAATTCAATCATCCTACTTATCTCTTAGCTTTTCTGGGGGGGGGCTGTTGATAGTAGCATGGTTATCTTATAATTTAGGGTTAATATTCAGTTATAAGTAAGGGCATAATATGTGTGTCTTTCTAGGTCTAAGTTATATCACTCACGATGATATTTTCTAGTTACACCCATTTGCCTGCAAACTTCATGATGCCCTTGTTTTGAATAGTTGAATATTAATTCTGATGTTTAAGTGAAATACATTTTCTATATCCATTCTTCAGGAGCATGTAGGTTGTTCCCAGTTTCTGGATATTATTAATAAAGCTGTTATGGACATAGTTAAGTAAATATGGAGCATGGTAGAACATCTTTTGTGTATGTGTCCAGGAGTGTTATAGCTGTGTCATGAGGTAGAACCATTCTTGATATACTGAGAAACCACCAAGTTAAATTCCAAAGTGATGGCGCAAGTTTGCACTCCCACCAGCAATGGAGGATTCTTCTACTTCCTCTACACCTTGCCAGATTGTGCTGTCATTTGAGACTTTGATCTTAGCCATTCTAGTAGGCATGAGATTGAATCTTGGAGTCATTTTGGTTTCCCAATGACTAAGAATGTTGAATATTTCTTAAATCTTTCTCAATCATCAGGAATATGTCTGGTGGATGTGTGTCAGGTATGGGAGAAGCAAGTGCTTCTGCAGATCCATGCTGAGGCATCCCTTCCCTGAGGGACTAGCCAAAGGATAGTATAGTATAGAATAGAGCTTATTTATGGCATGAGGATGGGAGTTGAGAGGGTAGTAAAGACAGAGAAAGGCAGAGAAAGAGAGAGAGAGAGAGAGAGAGAGAGAGAGAGAGAGAGAGAGAGAGAGAGAGAGAGAGAGAGAGAGAGAGAGAGAGAGAGAGAGAGAGAGAGAGAGAGAGAGAAAGAGAGAGAGAGAGAGAGGGAGGGAGGGAAGGAGGGAGAGAGAGAGAGAGAGAGAGAGAGAGAGAGAGAGAGAGAGAGAGAGTAGAGGCATAGAGGCAGCCCATGAGCACTTGGAGAGGGGAAGGGAAATGGGAAGAGAGGGGGAGCTGGAGGGAGAGGACAGAACTAGAGCAAGAAGGCAAGAAAGAGAGGAGGGGCCGAGCAGGCCCTTTTATTGTGAGTCAGGCATACCTGCTTATTGCCAGGTAACTGTAGGGTGGAGCCTAGACAAAATGCTAACTGTGTCTAATTTTTTGAGTTCCTTATATATTTTGGATTAGTCCTTTGTCAGATGTAGGGTTGGTCAAGATCTATTCCCATTGTGTAGACTTCTATTTTGCCATATTGATGGTGTCTTTTTCCTTACAGAATCTTTTCAGTTTTGTGAAGTCCCATTTATTAATTGTTGCTATTAGAGCCTAAGTTATTAGTGTTCTCTTCAGGAAGTTTTCTTCCAGGCCGAGAGCCTACAAGTCTATGCTAGATTTGCTATTCTATTAGATTTAGTGTGTCTAGTTTTATATGAAGGTCTTTGGTCCACTTGGACTTGGGTTTTGTGCAGGATGATAAATATGGAGCTACTTGCATTCTCCTACATGGCCACATCCAGTTAGACTAGTAGAATTTGTTGAAGATGTTTTCCTTTTGCTATTGTAAGGTTTTGGCTTATCTGTCAAAATAAAGTGTGTTGGTTTATTTCTAGGTCTTTAATTCCATTCCACACATAAACCTGTCTGTTTCTATGTCAATTCCATGTATTTTTATTACTATTTTTCTGTAGTACATCATCTTGAATTCAGGAATGGTGATAATACTGGCTACTGGAAGTTCCTTCATTATACAGGATTATTTTCACTATTCTTGTTTTTATTTTCTCCATATGAAGTTGAGAATTGTTCTTTCAGTATCTATAAAGAATTATTTTGGAATGTTGATGGGGACTACATTGACTCTGTAGTTTGATTTTAGTAGGATGGCCATTTTTACTATGCTAATCCTACCAATCCATGAACATGTGAGATATTTCTATCTGTTAATAACTTCTTCAGTTTCTTTCTTCAGAGAGTTGATGTTCTTGCCATACAGGTCTTTCACGCAGTTGCTTAGAGTTACAACAAGATTTTCAGGGATAAAGATGGAGCAGTTATGGAGGGAATGGCCAACCAAAGATTGGCCCAACCTGAGATGGACCCCATGGGAGAGAGCAAGCCCCTGATACTACTAATGATATTCTGGAATGTTTGCAGACAGCAGCCTAGCATAACTGTCATCTTAAAGGCTTCATTTAACAGCCAATGGAAACAGACATAGAGATCCACAGCCAAACACCAGGTAAAGCTCAGGAGTCTTACAGAAGAATTTGGGGAAGTTTTGAAGGAAACAGCAGAGTCTAGGACACTACAAAAAGACCTCTAGAGCCAAGTAACCTAGGACCGTGCTGGCTTACAGAGATTAAACCACCAGCGAAAGAGCACACAGGTGCTGTACCTAGGCTACCAGATGTGCAGTTTGGTCTTCATTGGTTTCCTTAACAATTGTAGCAGGAGCTGTCTCTGACTTAGACTTTGTTGCCTACCTTTGGGTCCCTTTCCTCTGGATGAGCTGCCTTGTCTCTGGCCTCTGTCTGGCCTCAGAGAGAGGATCTATCTTAGTTCTGATATGACTTAAGGTGTCAGGGTGGGTTGGTACCTGGATGGGGGAAGATCTGAGAAGAAGTCAAGGAGGACGGGAGAAGGGGGTAGTAGGGTGGAACTGAGAGGAGAGGAAGGAGTGGATTGCAATGGTGATGTAAAGTGAATAAATAAATTAATGATAAAATAGGGATTGTAATTGACTATTTTGCCTCTTTATAAGCTCGAGAATGTACAAATGATGAGTTAATCATTACTTGCTTGGACATCTTTTTGATATAATTTATTTTTGTTTTTTTAATTACAGAATGAATTCCACCATTTGAAAGCATACTAGTCTTAAGTGGAAATACTTTAATTTTTGCCAAAGGGTGTGTGTCTTAGTTAAGTTTCTGTTACAATGACAAAAACTCTGGTCAAAGTGACAATGAGCAGGGTGGGAGGGTAGAAGATTAATGTAGCTTACAAGTTAAAGTTTAGCACTGTGGGGAAATCAAATCAGGATTTCAAGCATCCAATCCCATCAAGAAAAATGAGAGAATACATTTGTACCTTTTCTTGTTTCCACTTTTGCTCCTAGCTAGCTTTTTTTTCTCTTACATTGTTCTATATCTCCTGCCTGGAGAAATGTGTAACCCAAAATAGTATATCATTTACACCTATAAACAATCAAGATGTTGATCTAGAGAAAAATTGTGATGGTTTCCCACAGACATATTTACAGGTCAACCTCATATGATTAATTCCTAACTAAAACAGTTTTTCAAGGTGATTCTAGGTTATGTTGACAAAACTGACCATCTTATTGACAGACTTCATATAAAGCTAGAGAGAAATAAACGTTAAAACCTCTATGGGCCTTTCCTTATCCTGTGTAGCTTCCATACCTGTGATTACAATGTTAGACATATAATATACAAACATTTCTCGAATCAACAACAGAGAATATGCATTAGATGGTCAGATGAAGCATTAAAACAATCATACCAGAAAACAAAAACATCTAGAATTTGTATATAGCTATCTTAAAATTATATCTTACATTTCATATAAAATACATAAAACAATCAATACTATTTATATATAGCTGTAACTATTGACAATATAAAAATTTGAATATGCAAATGTTTTAATTAAAATGGACATAACTCTAGAAGCTATATAATTCTCAAGTCTAAATATTTGTTTTTTCACAAAAGAGGGCCAAAGTTCCCAAAATTATATTATTTATTTAATGTCCACTATAATAAATAACATTACAAATATGTCCATATTCTCACTCTTGGTAAACACTGAACTCAAAGTTTCACCTAGATAAGTATGGTAACACTTAACACTTAAGATGTACAAAATATCAGCTAAGGAGCTATGAAGAAGTTTGCTATATAATGAGTAAGCCATATTATTAACATAGGAAGATAGAACTATGAGCAAATGTGTGAAAACCAGTCAGTGGTGTTAGATGAGTCATCTTCTTTACCTCAGTAATAGATCACTGTCTTAGTATTTCATAATAATAAGGAGTACTGTGTTGGTGCTCCTGGAAAACTGTGGCTAAATGAATATTTAAAGACATTCTGATTAGCTTTGTTCCTGACAATGACTTGTGATTTAACAGTAAGGCATCAGAGGTGGTCAAGATTGCTGAGAATGAACAACAAAGGCAGAGAAAAGCCAGGAGTCAAAGTGTGGCTGAACTAGAGAGAAACTGCGATAAGAAGTCTGAAATAAACCAGGAACGGTAGGTGAAATTTGAATTTGAAAACACATTACTGAAATATAAATATTAATGTATTTCACAAAGGGGTGACTATTGAATCACATTGTCAAACATGAGAAAAGTAATCTTGAAAAGAATATTAAGCAATATCCTACAACATAACTTACATATGCTTGTGATAATTATTCTTATTTACACACATATACATATATACATAAGCACACACAATGTATACACACACACACAGACACACACTCACACACACACACACACACACACACACACACACACACACATATATATACATATATAACTATGTTTTTTAACCTGGTCTTTAACTCTTAGAAGAAGCATTTTCAACAAAAATGAGAATAGTTCACTATAACTATGCTTACATAATTATATACAAAATTACACGTATTATCATTTTATTTCTGAAAACATGCACACAACAGGCATTATATAGAAAGAGCAGGCTCTATGGAGGAATGTGTGTGTGTGTGTGTGTGTGTGTGTATGTGTGTGCGTGGTTGACTGCATGAATACAGTAATAATTAATGAAAAAAGAGGACATAAAATTCAAAGAGAAGAGGAGTAAGGAGTGCTATACACAGGTTTGGAGGGAAGAAAGTGAAGATAGAAATACTGTAAAACAAGAATAAAATACTGAAAAATTATAATATACATAATATACATAGCTTATATCATCTAACATTCCTGAACTAATTCCCCAGAGCAGGCACGGTGTATATGTTTTTGTTTTGTTTTTAGATAATAACCCTGTAAATAACATTTACTCCACACAAATGTCAGCAGCCTGTATGCTGTTATAACAGCATCTTCACAAATGATATACTTCATGTTGTTCAATCAAAAAGTGGTAGAAATAATTGCCTTTCCATTTTCTGTGATTAATTGTACTATAGTTTCTTTGTTAAAACTTAGGTGATTGGAAAATAAATGGCATGTGCTGTAAATATCCTCTGAAATACAAGTTCTGCAAATTGACATTACAGCATGAATTTTTCATCTTGACAGCTTACCACAGGAGCCATATAACCCCAGACTTTCATTAAAGAATAACAGCATGAATATGGTCAAATTTAAGAATTAAACAAAATACTATTTACTGTAGATCTTACTAGTCATTAGATCTATTTCAGTTCCTAACATATACACTGAAACATATTAACCATACCAATTTTGGTATGTTTGAGCATGGAATGTAGGTCAATTTGCTTGCCCAGCATCCTCACACCATATAAAAGTGGACATACTTTTTTAATTCAAGCGTTCAGAAGGTGGGGCATCTGCGGGAGGTGAAGGTACTTCTCTGCTATAGCTACAGCTGAAGTTTGAGACTATCTGATGATACATAAGACCTTGACTGAAGGGAAAAACTAATGCCACCCTAAATACTAACAGTAATGTTATAATTTTCAAAGAGCCAGGGTGAGGAATGAATTTACTTAATTGAATAATTGTAACTTACTTTGTTTTTAATGTAGAAATTAAGCAGTTACAGTTACAGGAAGGAATGGGTTAGCCTTTCCAGGGCACAGATGAAAAACAAGCAGTTCAGCATCATTTGCTTAACAGTAAATGTTTTGCCAATTAAATTCCATTGCTAAAATCTGTGTTTGTTGTGTTAATGTGACCTTATGGTGTGTAGAATCACTAAGAGCAGGGAAAACATGAAAGATAAGAAATTTTGCTATGTGATAGATGTATACAAGATTTCAGAAAAGAGGCAAGAGCCCTTTTGTTGCAGAATGATACATTCCAAGGAAATTGAACTTTTTCTAAAGTACTCTATTTTGTTTTTCATTTTGAATGGAGAATAATATGCTGAGTGTATCATGGCTATAAAGTGTTTTAGAATGTATAGATTAAGGGAAAATTAAAATTCACTGCATTAAAAATGGCCGGGGCTGAGTGACTGATCATAATTCTGATCCTCTTTCATTGTATCAGTCAGCACTTGCTGGTGTTATAGAATAGATGGTGTGCTTAACTCAAGTAAATCCTTCCTACTGGATGCTCTACAAACCTACATAAACTAGCTGTTTCTAAGCCACTAGGAAAAATAAAGTTGGATACAGGCCAATTTACTTTTGGCCAAGTGTTTAGTAAAGCTTTAGTGCAGACATGAATTAAGATTAATTGAGTTGACTGCTCTTTGTATCTGTATATAGTAAAAATACCCTATTTGTATGCATTGTTTCAAGTTATTATTGTTATTTTTGTATAACTTATAGTCTCCTCCTTAAAAGTTCATATTCATCTTACATGGCTGTAGCTATTTAAATATTACATAGAACCACTATAAGTATGATGTTTCTAATTAGACACTGTAGCAGTGATTGGTTCCAACGTTTAGGGCATAATCAGATGAGACTTCATTTTTAACTCCATCTTCATTGTCTTCTGTCCAGTCCAGCTTTCTTTTCAAACTGGAAGACATTTCTTTTAAGAATATACCCACATCAACTTCTTTCTTGCAATTCTCAACCTCAGAGTGCTTTTTTGAGACCCCATAATGCTCAGATATGAAGCATGATTTTGAATCATTTTACAAATCTTCCTGGCCTCCTTAATATATCAAAAGGTTATTCTTATTTTTTAGACCCTTTACTTATGCAACAAAGGAAGGCTACTTTATCTTGTCATTGTGTTCTATCTCATGTTTCTATAATTTCTAATGCACAAATTCTTCTTTCCTTGGGGGATTTTACACTTTTTTTATGCTAAACTTCCACTTGCAAAATTTTCCTTGTAAGAAAATCTGTTACACAGAGTGAGGCCAGTGTTCTAGAGAAACCTTGCTATTTTTTTCTGCCCAATTCATGGAGTCAAGGTCAATGTACAAACACTTTAAACTATGCTGCAATATAACATTTCACAAGTGTGAAAACCAGACACACATTCACACACATACATGTACATATACATACACACACACACACTCCAAAAGGCACACTACTTTGTGTTTGCTTTGTTTATATAGACTTATTTTCCTCCCTTTCATGTGGTACTAGAAACATCACTTGGTAAAATTCTCAGTGAGAAGGAATTTACTTGACTTTTATACTTACCAATTTACAAAGGAATTAGACATCTTAAGAGACCACTAGGCTTTTCTCCCTCTTCTCTGTGTGCTACAAAACTACTAAAGCAAAGGCTGAAGTTCACAGAACCATAGTTGCCCTCAAGGTGAAAGCCACTATCAGTATTCTGCCTATTACTTTCTTTCTCTTCCTTTCATTTAGTTTTGCCTCAGACTATTCCTTGCTTTCTATTTTGCTCATTGATGCATTTAAAAAGCTTTAATATGTTCATCGTTTATAGTTTTTATTCTCCCTAATCAAAGCGAGGGGCAGATTAATCATTCTGTCACACTGCGGAAATACCTCTTCTTCTCATTATCAAGTAAGTCCACGTATTAGCAACGGGTCCCTTTTTCTTTGCAGCTCTTCTAGCTGTAATGAAGTGATAGTGGAGAACTAAGCACCCAGATGCTAAATCTTTGGCTTTTCTTTTAATGAAAGCTATGTTACTGCTATAATGGGCAAAGAGTTTAAATTAAACCACTCTTCCTCCTTGTTGGAATAAAAGGATAATTGCTCTCTCTGGTCCAGGGAAAAACTGAAAATTCATTAGAGAGGGCACATAAAACATGTGGGATCTGCAAAGCAGCTTAGTTCATGGTACTGCCCTTTGTGAAGTCAGTGAAAATTCAAAGAATGTTGACTGAATTCACAGACATGTTTTTAGGTCTCAGAATCATAGTTACATTTCCATTAACAATGTGAAGCAGTATGGACAAAGAGTATTTTTGGATTGTTGATCAATTTGCTGCAGAAGAAGAAGCATGAGGCGCTTCACCTATACTAAATTATACAACACAAGTACATTCAAGTCTTATGACAATAAAACACTTGGGGTATGAGGTCATTGAAGAGGTCATTCATCATGGTAAGAGGGACTTGTGACAAAGAACAGCACAGAATGCATATCAATAAAGCAGGTGGGAAGACAGAAATCTCAACAGATGCCAATATAGTAAATATATGAGATGAGATTGTACATTGGAGTTGATGCCAGACCATGACAATGGAAGGGTGAAGCCCAGATGTCTCACCATATGATACTATTATTGTACATAAACTTTCCAGATATTAAACCACCCAGAAGAAAATAAGAAGGATGGAAGTCAATTTTGATTTACTGAATACAAACCTGTGATATTTCAAATTAGTTTTAAGTAATCGAGTCTGCTACCAAGCAGTCTTTCTGTTACCATGCAGAAAAGATGTAAAAATAATAAAAACATAAGTATATAAATAAATAGTTGCACTATTTGTTCATATATTTGGAAAGATTTTCCATTTACTGCTCACTATTAAAGTCGGATGGGAACATGTTGAATTTAGCATCAAATCACCTATTGGGTAAGTTACTTAATCCTTGGCTTTGATAAATCTGACTTAGGACAATAGAACAGTAAATAACTCTTCAGTTATGAGAGAGAGAGAGAGAGAGAGAGAGAGAGAGAGGGAGAGAGAGAGGGAGAGAGAGGGCGTTTCTTCTTTAAGAACTGCTTTGGCTATGTGCTCGCTATATCCTTAGTCCTGTGCATTTTAAAAATCCTAATGAATATGGTAAACAGTAGCTAGCTATCGTGGCTGTGCCATTCAATGTTTATCCGTGGGAGTTTGGGCATGGAGAAAGGTAACAAAGGGGAGGTAGAACCTGTAGAGACCACCTCCAGTAGATAGGCACGGCCCCCAGTTGAGGGAATGGACCACCAATGCATCTCAAAAATTTTAACCTAGAAATGTTCCTGCCCAAAAGAAAGACAGGAATAAAAAAAAATGGAACAGAGACTGAAGGAAAGGCCATCGAGAGACCGCCCCACCTAGGGATCCATCCCAACCGCAGACACCGATCCCCAACACTATTGCTGATGCTAAGAAGTTCTTGCTGACAGCTGATGTGGCTATTCCCTGAGAGGTTCTATCAGCACCTGACCAATACAGATGCAGGTACTTATAGCCAACCATCAGACTGAGCCCAGGGACCCCAATGGAAGAACTAGGGGAAGGACTGAAGGAGCTGAAGGGGATTGCAACACCATAAGAAGAACAATATCAACTAACTGGACCACCCAGAGCTCCCAGGGACTAAACCACAAACCAAAGAGTACACATGGAGGGAGCCAGGCCTCTAGACACATATGTAGCAGAGAATGATCTTATCTTACATTAATAGAAGGGGCTTGTTGCCCCAGCATAGGGGGATGCAAGAGGGGTGAGGCAGGAGTGGATGAATGGGTGAAGGAGCTCCCTCATAGAGGCAAAGGGGAGAGAATGAGGGATAATGGGATATGGGGGTTGGTGGAGTGGTAACTGGGAAGGGGGATATCATTTGAAATATAAATGAATATAATTATTAATAAAAAAAGAAGAAAAAAGTTTTAGTTGTGCTGACAGATGCCTGATATGGCTGTCTCCTGAGAGATTCTGCTAAAGTCTGACAAATACAGAGGCAGATGTTCACAGACAACCATTGGACTGACCGTGGGGTCCCTGATGGAGGAGCTGGAGAAGGGACTGAAAAAGATGAGGGGATTTCCAGCCCCATTGAGGGAACACAGTGTCAACTGGCCAGACTTCCTGGAACTCCTCGGGACTGGAACACCAACCAAAGACTACACATAGAGGGACCCATGACTCAGAATTACAGGATTACATATGTGGCAAAGGATGGTCTTGCTGAACATCAGTGGGAGGAGGGTATTGGATGCTCCAGTGTAGGGGAATGCCAGGAAGGGAAAAAGGAATGGGTGGGTGGGTGGGGGAGCACCTTCATAGAGGCAGGAGAGGGGGGAGGGGATAGCAGTTTTCCAAAGAGGAGACTTAGAAAGGGGAAAACACCTGAAATGTAAATAAAGAAAATATACAATTAAATAAATAAATAATAAAATACAACCCCAGGCACCCTAGAGATAGAGAGACAGACAGAGAGAGAGAGAGACAGAGAGAGAGAGAGAGAGAGAGAGAGAGAGAGAGAGAGAGAGAGAGAGAGAGAGAGAGAGAGATTAAGGAAAAAATTTAGTCATGGCCAGTAAGAATGAGACACAAGTCCAGTATATATATGTATGTATGTATATATATGTATATGTGTGTGTATACATATATAGTCTTGATTCATTTATCTCTCTCTCTCTCCATATATTGGCCCGATATTAGTTACTACTGCTGCTCCTCCAAATTAACGCCATGTGTCTGTGTGCTGTGCCTCTGTGTATCCTATTTTTGTACATGCAATGGCTACTGCAAAATGATCTCATAGAAGCTATAGGTTTAGCACAAGACCAATCCAGTTAAAGGTTCCAGCATGGACTTATGAGGTACCATCAAGGTGACCTACCCTACACTCAGGAGTTACTGGTATGCTTTCCTGCTTGGTGTGAGGCAGTTTGTCTTAAAGAAGCAAATGGTAGAGTAAATCTGCCCATTTCACAATTATAAATAAAAAAGAGGAAGAATGTAGGATCTCACTATCACTTTTAAAGACATCTTTTCTCACCCGCTTCTCTATCATCGAAGTCTTTTTACTGGGATTTCTGAAATGTTTCATATTTCTAAGTAGTATTCATTTAACTTTGCCTTTATGCTGTTTGACTTTCTTTCTTTCTTTTTTCTTTTGTCTTGTTGAAATAGAATCTCTTGCACTCTTAGAACTTACTTTGCAAACCATGCTGTCCCTCTGCTGCTTACCTCTTGTGATTAAGGTCAGCTTGTCTGGCCCACCTTTAGGGTCTTTATCTGCTGAGGAACTTCTAGGGACAGCATACTACTCAGTTCTGAGAAGCAGCTTCTGGGTTTGTTTTCTTGTAAGGTGCACAATGCCAGTCTTCCTTCCCCTTTGCTTTTAGATACTCTAGATATTCAGCCATTGACACTAGTTTTGACCCCACTTCCCTCCTGAATTCAGTGCTGAAGGCCAAAAATCTATCCCCATCATCGGGAAATTCTAAACGTAAATTCTGTGACAACACCAACACTTCATTATTAGCAACTGTTGTTCTCATAAGACTTCAGATTCAAACATGTCATAGCAAACCTATCTCAAAGCAATTCAAATCTTTCTAGCTCATGTTATAGCAGGCCAATTCCAAACAGGTTCTGAAGTCATTGGCATTGTACGTTCTTTGCCTCTCCTCACCTTACACCCATATTTTCCCAAATTTTTCTTAAGCTGTATGCAAAGTATTATAAAGATCATTGATTTAAATGAAATGCTTGCTTATTTCCCACCAAGTCTGTATTTTTCCTTACAATTCTCTACTTGCTCTGACTTTCTGACAGTATACTAGTGGTGATCTCCTGGAACCTCAAACTACCAAAGGAGGGTTATGGCCACATTTACTCAAACAATTTCCAGAGAATGTGCATTCATTCCCATTTGTAAAGGGACATTTTATACCATGTCTTTCCACCCTGATTTTTGTCATGCTCAGCTGGTGAACATTTTCCTATTATACACGGTGGCATAGGCATGAGAAAGAGAAAGGCTGACACTGTTCCTACCAACTCCAGTTTTCAGAATTCTTACTTCAATGATCTACTTCAAAGGCTACTAAGGATAGCTTTCCACTTGGATATGGCCCTTCCGCCATGGTACACTAGACTTTTTCCTCTCAAGGTTATTACTGCAGTAATTTTCTCATTTTTCTATTGAGTTTCCTGATATTACCCATCAACCACATCACAAGCAATCAGCAAAGGAATGTGCACTTTGGCTCCTGTTTTACAGTCAAACTGCCCCAATTTCACCTTACCTTCTATTCATCACCCATTTCTCCACTAACTATAAAAATAAAACTATATAAGAGCTCCCTCTGCTTGTATCTTTACACATTTTTTCCTTACAATTTTCTCTTGAACAAGCTGCTTTAATTTTTTCTGTTCTTCAATTCAATCTTCTCATTTTTCTGTAAAATAAGATTCATGTCACCTGTCCCCTAAGGACATGACAGCTTTCAGTTAATTTTGCTGATCCTTACCACAGTCTCCCTCTAGGAAATATTACCTGACAAACATTTACAAAATAAACTACCATAAGATTTAGACATGAAATCTATTTGCATAAAAATTCATCTGTGTATTATTTTTTCCACTTCAAAAAATAAATCTGAAGTTAATTTTGATATTGGCCAAATAAAGTTTTTATAGCTTTTGACTCTACCTGATCTTAGTCACAATATAGATGAATAATGTAGCTCATGGTGTGCTGACAACGTGACACTACCTAGAATCATTTTTGGAAGAGAGAACTTCAGTTGAGTGAATGACTCCACCCTATTTGCCTGTGTGCAATCCTGTTGTGAATTGGCCTGATTGAACACTGAGTGAGGCAAGAATCCCCAGCCCATTATTTATTATGTTCAGTTTCACCCTTAGGCTGGTGGTCCTAGGTGCCCTGAGGCCAACAGAAAGAATCAGAAAGGCAACCTCGCGGAAGGTAGCCAGTGGGGCAACCCTCTATACTGTACCCGGAGACATAAATTCTTATTCCAAGTTCTGCCATAACTTCTTGTTCCGGGTTCTGCCATATTTCTGTATCTGCCTTCACTTACTTCAGTGATTGACTATAAGCTGATAGAAAACCACATTTCCCCAAGTTGCTTTTTATCATAGTTCTGTGTAGCAATTAATTCTTAAGACACATAGGAAATGCAACATGCAACATGAAATTGAATTTTTTTTTTTTGTAGGAAGAGAAAGGATGGGGGAAGGGGAAGTAGAGGCACTAATCAAAGGGATATATCATCTGGGACCTCAGGAAAGGAAACACAGGGTTACACCTCCCCTACCCCAGGCACTCCCACTGTGATTCCAAGAAAGGCCTTGATCCAAGCCAGAACATACAAGCCTTGCTTCATATCAGAGGGAACATTCACTCTGCCAGGAGAAATAGGATGTCCCCAACGCCTCAATCCTTCTTGGAGCTTCTCCCTTCTACCACAAAACTGTGCATATCTGAACATTAGTGGCCAGGAATTTGTTGAGAATCTCACTGAACTGGTTTTGATATCATTCCAAAAGGGATTCTTGGGCTGAGGGTGAAATTCAGTTGGTAGAATTCTTACCTATCATGCCAGAAGCTCTGGGCTCTGCAACCACTGTAACATAAATCAGGTGTGAGTGTGTCACCAAATCCCTGTGTGCCTACACTTGAGGTTGACACAGTAGGATCAAAGAATCAAGGTCATACTCAGCTACATATCAAAGTTGAGGCCAGCCCAGATTACTAGGAGAGAGACACACACAGGGAGAGATATAGATAGAGAGAGACAGAGAGAAAAGAGCAGTGGATTCCTGCAAACTTCAGCTTTGTGTGACTAGATTAGCTTTTATGTGTGTGTGTTTGGTTGGGGGTGGGTGTTTTGTTATTGTAGGTATTTTTCATATTTTATTTAAGTATATAGTGTTTTGCCTTCATGTATGTCTCTGCATGGGTTTCATGCCTGGTGCCCATAGAGGCTGTGTGTGGATCTTCTGGAACGGGAGTCACAGACAGTTGTGATCTATCATGTGGGTCCTGGGAATAGAACATGAGACCTTAGAAAAAGAAACCAGTGCCACTGAGCCATCTCTCTAGCTCCAATGTTATTGTTTGTTTGTTTGGTTGGTTGGTTGGTTGGTTGGTTTCTGTTGTTTTAAGGTGGCATGTTTTGGTGTAACCCAGGTGTAACTCAGGAAGTTAGTGCTATAGTCCAGGTAGGAAGTGTGTTTCTGATTGTTTCAGAGGGGGATGAGAGAAATTGATTTCTTATATCATATTTCTCCTGTGTCTCTATTGCACTGGAATGCCATAATTTCACTCTATTCTAACTGCTTACCTAAAAATCAAAATAAACCCTCCTATTCTCTCTCTCTCTCTCTCTCTCTCTCTCTCTCTCTCTCTCTCTCTCTCTCTCTCTCTCTCTCTCTCTCCTCTTGTAACATAACTTTCATTAATCCTCTTGACAGATATACTTTTGAATTTTTCCTTGCTTATGAGTGTTAACCAGTGTCATGTCTTGTCTGCATTTTAGAATAGCGTTCTACCCATTTCTCCTTCTTTCCATGTTTTACTCTACATCTGAAAGAGAAGTGAAGATGATACCGGAAACACTTAGATATTCCTGTACCAAGAGCCTTCAGATGGCAATTGGTTTCCATTTTAAAATGAGTGTTACAGGCTTCAGTTAGCAACCTCTCAGGCCTGACACCTATTTATTGAAAATCCCTTTGTCAGTTATTCTTTATTCAAAACTCTGAGCCACCCACACATCTTTTAAGGTATATGTTCAAACAATTTATTCTTTTTTTATGAGAGTTTGATGATATGTAACTATTTTCTTTTGGATCTTTATTTTAAATCAATCAGGCTTTTAGTGAGGCAGAAGTGGAGGGAGCTGAGAGAACCTCTAGGACATTCCAGAGACTTGGGATGGGTGGAGGCCCCAAAGGTATGTGGGGGTGACTCTAGCTCAGTCTCCTATCTGTGAGGTATATGGATCTGGAAGTGACAGGCAGGACTCCAAGTGGAGAGAAAAGATATTAACTCACCAGAAAACCTTCAACCCAATATGTATCCTGCTTATAAGAATACAGGGACAAAGATAGAGCAGAGACTGTGGGAATAGACAATCAATGACTGACCTAATTTGAGACCCATCTCACAGACAAGAACCATTTCTGTCCTCCGAGAGGCTTTACCCAGCAGCCAATGAAAAGAGATGAAGAAGCCAACAGCCAAAATTAGATGGATATTGGGAAGTCTTATGAGAGAGTTGAGAGAAAAACTGAGGGACACAAAGAGGAGGAAAGGTACTCCATGGAAGATCAACAGAGTCAATTAAACTGGACCCTTGGGGTTCCCAAAGCCTGAATCACTAAACCAACAGAGAGAACATGCTAGATGTAAGCCTTCTACACATATGGTCTTCATGTGGGTTCCCCAATAACTGGAGCAGGTGCTCTGAATCTGTTGCCTGTCTGTCTGTCTGATCCCACTGTCTGTGGATCCCATTTCCTAAGTGGGAAAAGGTGTTCTTAATCCTGCAGAGACTTGATAGGTCAGACATGGGGAGAGGGGTACTGCAGGGGCTTTTTAATGTAAAACACACTGAGTGAAATAATTCACACTATGAACCATATGAAAAATATTTAACATGGAAAACCAAAAATAAATATATCAATGTTCATGATTGATTTCATAAGAAAGTAAGAGTAAATCTATCTATTTCATTTCTAATCATATCAGAAATATACTCTTTTTTCCCTGTTAAGTCTTTTTCTTTTCCCTTTTATTTATTAGATATTTTCTTTATTTACATGTCAAATGATATGTCCTCTCCCGGTTTTCCCTCTGAAAAAATAAGATAGAAAAAGAAAGGAAAAAATAAAATAAAATAAAATAAAAAACCCTGTTCTCTCCCCCCTTTCCCTGCTCACCAACTTCTTGGCCCTGGCATTCCCCTATACTGGGGCATAGAACCTTCACAGGACCAAGGACCTCTCCTCCCATTGATGACCAACTAGGCCATCCTCTGCTATAATATGCTGCTGGAGCCATTAGTCCCACCATGTGTACTCTTTGGTTGGTGGTTTAGTCCCTGGGAGCTCTGAGGGTACTAGGTAGTTCATATTGTTGTTCCTCCTAAGGGGCTGCAAATCCTTCAGCTCCTTGGGTCCTTCTAGCTCCATTGTTGGGGACCCTGTACTCAGACCAATGGATGGCTATGAGCCTCTACTTCTGTATTAGTCGGGCAGTGTCAGAGCCTCTCTAGAGACAGTTATATCAGGCTCCTGTCAGCCAACATTTGCTGGCATCCACAATAGTGTCTGGATTTGATGATTGAATATGGGAAGGATTCCCAAGTGGAGCAGTCTCTGGATTGTCCCTCCTTTAGTCTCTGCTCCATAGTTTGTCTCTGCAACTCCTTCCATGGGTATTTTCTTCCCCCTTTTAGAAGCAACAAAGTGTCCATACTTTGATCTTCCTTCTTCTTGTTTTTTTGTGGTTTGTGAATTGTATTTTGTGTACTCCAATCTTCTGGGCTAATATCCACTTATTAGAGAATGCATACCATGTGTGTTCTTTTGTGACTGGGTTACCTCACTCAGGATGATATTCTCCAGATC
>NW_022196910.1:29249975-29268785 GCF_008632895.1 Mastomys coucha | reverse complement strand
TTCATTATTTTTAATAGCTGAGTAGTACTCCATTGTGTAGATGTACCACATTTTCTGTATCCATTCTTTAAAACAGAAATGCTTTTATCTCTTGAGGAACATCTAGGTTCTTTATTGTTTCTGGCTACTATGAATAAAAACCACAGTGAACATAGTTGAGCAAGTGTCCTTGAGGTAGGATAAAATATCATTTATGTATATAAAAGAAAGAGAGAGATCCAAAAGGAAGGAAGTTAAGGAAGGATTGGTAAGACTATAGGGAAGGGAAACTGTAATTAGATTACATTAAATAAAAGAATCTGTCTTCAGTGAAAGGAAAAATATTTAAAAAAATAATTTTTGCCAGGTGCTGGTTATATACTCAAGGCTAAGTGATAGCTCAACATTGTTTTATATAATTGGAAAAAGTGAACTTACTTTTAAATCAGAATACAGAATGAATACTCAGAAACAGTCTACCCACAGAAAGTATTCTTGAAGATTTTAGAAATTTGTTAAATATTGTTTGGTTTGATTAATTAAAAACATTTCATCTGTGTAATAGATCTAGCTGCCCAGGAACTCACTCTGTAAATCAGGCTGTAATTAAAACTACAGACTCCCAACTACCTCTGCCTCCAGAGTGCTAGACTTAGTTTTTGTGTAAAATGTCTCATCCTCCTTTTATCCCTGCATAACCTGTTGAGATTACATCCTCGAATGGTTTCTACAACTTAAATATGCTACAGAATCAGCACATCCCATTAGATTACTAAATAATAAATAAATAAATAAATAAATAAATAAATAAATGGTCACCTGACAGGCTCTTCCAGATCCTGACCAATACAGTTGTGGAGGCTCACAGCCAACCATCAGACTGAGCATAGAGACCCTAGTGGAGGAGTTGGGGGAAGGATTGAAGTAGCTGAAGGGGCCTTATCTGACATCAATGTGAAGGAAAGGCCCTTGGTCCAGTGAAGGCCTGATGCCCCTTGTAGAGGAATGTTAGGGTGGTGAGTTGGGAGTGGGTAGGTGGGTGGGGACCATCCTCATAGAAGCAGGGTAAGTGCGGAAGGAATAGGGAGGTTGCAGAGGGGAAACTGGGAAAAGGGATAACATTTGAAAGGTAAATAAATAAAATTAAAAAAAGAAATAAGTAGTCTTTCTTAGTTAAAAAAACATGAAAATAATATTTTCCATTTAAAGGCAAATCACAACAATTTTCATATTTTGCATTTAAACAATATCTTCATATCTTTATTTGTTCATTTTAGCTTTATAAGCACTTTCTCATTATGTGACGATGATAATTTCCAACAGGTTTATGATATATTTTGTTACTCACATAACTATCATGAATTCACTCCCTCCTGTGTTACATCATTATTCTTCACATTGGGCTCAAGGCCATTAAATATTTGAAATTTGCTTTCCTTTTACTTACACTCTATAATATTTTTTGCTCTAGTACAAATTTCTGAATCTACAAAGAATAATGAATTTTGCTTAATTGTCTAAAATCAACCGATAATACATATTTATTCTACAGGCTTTAAAAACAGTATATTTGTTAATATTTATTTTCTCCAAGTTCATGTCATAGTTTAGTATTTGTGAAATGTTCTTCCATGGTTGATTAATGTCTAGCATGTCTCTATGATTGTTCTAGACATTGCAATAATGAGTAGCAATTGTTTGGACTGGTTAAATTAGCAGAGTAGAGTATATGTTCTCCTCCTAATAGAAGAGATTATCATGTTATAGTTAGCTATTATTATATAATCCACAATATATAGATCCACTTTACCCAAGGAGATTTCAGCTGTTATTAGCTAGCTTAAAGACTAAGAAGCAGTAATTGTTGAAATTCAAGAGAAATGTTATAATACATTGCTCTAACAGAAAATTAATTAATGCTTTTTTAACATATCAATCCAACCTGTGTATATTAAAATATAAAAAGGAGCAGACATTTCAGCATCCTATCAATGAGAAACATAATATTATATAGTTTACACCTTAATTTTCAAGTTATAAGTCACTTTCAATTCATTCTACGAGTCTTTAACATGAATCTTTCAGACTATCCCAAAGTCTAAAAAACATAACAATTTATTTCTTGATTTTTTCTATTTATTTGCTCAAGAATTGTTTTTTGCACATACACAAATATAATTTCTTCATGGCCATACCATTTTCTTGCTCAAATTTACAAATGATGAATACTCTAAATATAAAACAAGTATTTCTACACAACTCAGCAAAATGCCATGTTAAAAATAATTTTTATATTTTCTTTATTTACATGTCATATGGTTTCTCCTTTCCCAGTTTCCCCTCCAAACAAACAAACAAACAAACAAACAAAAACAACAGGAACAAACCCCTGTTGCCTCCCCCCTCCCCATGCTTGCCAACCTACCGTCTCTCACTTATTGGCCCTGGCATTCCCCTACTCTGAGGCACAGAATCTTCACGGGGTCAAGGGCCTCTCCTCCTGTTGATGATCAACTTTGCAATCCTCTACTATACACATGCTGCCAGAACAATCAGTTCCACCATATATAGTCAAAAGAAAATATATATATAAAAAAAAGATAAAAACCACATATAGAACTTTCACCCATTGAAAATGATTTGTCTAATTCTAGTAGCCTATTACAAACAGAAGTATATAATGTACTCTATCAACCTTATTTAGACCACAGATTTTATTTAAATATGTTTACTTATATAAATGTGTTTACTCCTATACTAGATTCATGCAACCACAACCACACTGAAGATGAAAAAAATAATTTTTAAGTTAACACAAACACAAACTGTATATAAAAGTATTTCCAATTATGACAAGGGAAGGGTAGGCTTTCATTAGATATTGTTTTAAAGTTTGCTGTGAATGCTTGGAAATTGACATAAAACAACATCTAATTTTTTACGACATCTAATTTTTATTCTGGTCATGACAGACTTTTTAACTAGGAGTCTTAAGTTTCTGCTTTTCTAATTAGTTAACACAGATTGACTATATCCAACATATTTTTTCTGATATTAAAGAATGTTCAAACTAGTTCAAGATCTTTCTGATTCTTAAGCTTTGTATTTCCAAACAAACACCCATTCCAGATACCCTTCTTTCATTTCATCCCTATGGATAGTCATAAAATACTTTTAGTGGTTATCTGAAATATGAAAAATATAAAGTTCAACTCACCTTTGTTTCGTACAGATGAGTGTGATATTCTTTCACATTACCCTCATGTACACATTAACTATTAGATAGTATAAATGATGGTATTTTTAAGAATTATAATAGTGGCCGAGCAGTGGTGGTGCATGCCTTTAATCCCAAGGCTTGGGAGGCAGAGAGAGGTGGATTTCTGAGTTCTGAATTCAGCTTGGTCTACAGAGTGAGTTCCATGACAGCCAGGACTACACAAAGAAACCCCATCTTGAAAAAAAACAAAAAAACAGAAAAACAAAAAAAAAGCAAAAACAAAATAAAAGCATTTCTAACCCAAAATTCAAATTGATAAACTTGTAAATATTTATGAAGATGTAACTTTGCACAGGTTGTGAGATTCTGTATTAAAATCTCTCACCCACATGTATCACTAGGCTTTAGGTAGGCAGATATTTCATCTGAGTTAATAGGCTCATAGAATCAGGAAGACAAACAAACTTGCAAAGCTGTGTATGATCATAAAGTTTCAAGATTCATAACATCTCTTCCACAATATCAGAAAGACACAGTAAAATTGCGGAGGCAAAATGTTTCTCTGTAGTATAGCTCTAAGCAAGCTGGACAAGGAACTTCCTGGGATGAAAAATTCATAATTTCTCACCCATGCTAGGATGGACTTCTCAGAAATGATGTTGACTTTGATTCATCCAAGCCCCTGTATACAATCACAATGAACTCATTCATTCATTAGGGTAGACTTGGATGTAAGGGTCTTTAACTGTCTCTCAACTACTCTACTGGTTAATAGGCATTTGTTCATGTCTTCTCAGTCAAAGTTGTCAAATAGTAGGGAGTAAAGCTACATCATGAACATCATATTTGATACCATTACAAACAAACATGAACATTTTTTAGTCAGTCATATCAAGTTTACAAAAATAAAGACTTGAATTTGAAATTTAATTGTCTTATCACCTTGAGTCAGATTTCGCAATAGGACTGTAGTGAGGAAGATGGACCATTATACAGCCTGTTCTGCACATGTTAGCCTTAGCACACCTAGACAGTGAAAAGAATGTGTTTGCTGATAATTACTGAGTTGTAGAAATAGTAAGGCTGTTCACCCAACCTTCTCTTCCCTAGAGGGTAGTTAGAGCTACACCCTATGGGGCAGAGAGGAAAGGGCGTACCACCTGTGATACACCTGTGTAAAATTAAAACAGAAAATTAAAGTCTCCTGTTATCAAAAGAAATACATTTAAAATTTAAAGAATAACATTGGAAGTCAGGAGTAAGCAAAACGGGGAAGGGGCGAACCAGGTACATAAAATAGTTGGCATCTGGAAAATGAAAAATTTCCAATTTCTGTGCAATAAAAGGATTCTGAAGAAGAAAAATCAGATTTTATCCAAATGAAGCTCCAAATTCAGAAGGCAACCATATGCTTCTATAAATATAAATTCCAATTTGAATTTCTTCTTCTGATATTGGAGTCTAAGCTATACAATACAGTAGACATAATATAATTAAAATGGATGTCCAAGATAATTGAGCAGCATTTCTTATAAATTCAAGGAGAATTCATGAATTTCAGAAACAACTTCTATTAGGTACTCAAATGTGCCAAAACATTGTATTGATACAAGGTTTAGTTAATATGCAAAATAACTTTCTATTTTAAAATGTGGGTAAAGTCTATATGGATGAATAAGTAAGCCTGCCTCCATGAAAATATATAATTTTCTATAAATTTACAAATATATAAACCGAAAGCCTCATTTGAGTAATGGCTTTGTGTTCAAATTATTGTATCAAACAATTATATATTCATAGTTGAATTACTAAGAGTTTCCTTCAGCTTTATTTTTTAATTTTAATTGACCGTTTTTTTATCAGATTTTATTCCCCTCCCGGTCTACCCTCTGTTTCCCATCCTATACCTCCTCCCAGCCCTCCTGTCTTCAGGAGGATGTCCTTACCCCACCACACCAGATTTCTAAACTCCCTGGGGCCTCCAGTCTCTTGAGGGTTAGGTGCATCTTCTCTGAATGCACACAGACCCAGAAGTACTCTGCTGTATACATGTTGGCAGCCTCATATTAGCTGGTGTATGCTGCCGGTATGTCCAGTGTCTGAGAGATCTCCAGGGTCCAGGTTAATTGAGACTGCTGGTCCTCTTACAGGGTCATCCTCATCCTTCAGCTTTAGAAATATAAATTAAGCTCAAACTTTAAACGAATCTTATGATTTTATTATTTATTTTCAATGAAGCTGACTTGTAGATCTCTCTATCTCTAGAAGGAACTAGCATTATTTCTGACTTGGCTTTTCTGCTAGCTTTTGTAGGGACTTATATTAAGGTTTGTACTTCCAGCAGACTTCATATATTTTCTCTACTTCTAAGAGTCTGACACTTAATTTTCCAGAAGGCATAATCAACACACTGCAATTCTTTTTAGCCCTTGCCAGGTCTCTGGGACTTGATATTCCTGTACAAGTTGGATCTGGGTCAGTGACACTTGTCTACATTAACTTCTAACAGATTTTTTTTTTTAAATAGAAAACTTAACTTCCACCCCCCATCCTGTTAATATCATTTAGTCTCCTAGAAGAGTGCCTTCATGTGTGTTTAGATGCCTTAGCTTATCCTACAGGGGTTTTGATGGTTTGCAGTCAATGTTTCTTGGGAGACAACAATTGTAGTTCAAGTGAGACAGTTGACAAATCTTCAGACTATGTCTGAATAGAAATGTCAAACTTCCCCACAGGAGTCTTGGTAATGCTGCTGCTCCTCCCTGGTCATTCTGACATATGTCCATATCAACATGACCAAAGTTTCCATTAAAGGATGGATGCTCTCCTCAGTGCTACTTCTTCCAAAAAGACTGTACTTAGAACACCCATGAATAGCTCACAGTTTATTTAAGAACTCATATATACATATCTATCTATCTATCTATCTATCTATCATCTATCTATCTATCTATCTATCTATCTATCTATCTATCTATCTATCTATCTACCTATCTATATCGTATTAGAAACCATATATATATGACACTGTTACTTGTTCCTCAGTCTCCCTTGTGACTGTTGATCATCTACATAGTCCCAACTAATTATATAAAGATGAACAACTATTCTGCTAGATCTTTTCTGTGTGCCCTTAAAAACCAATGGTTATATCTCTTTATTAGTCTGTTTCAATGATTTTGTATTAGATCCAAACGTGGTCATTTAAAAGTGTTACATAACTCATTGTGTCACCTGATCTATTTAAAGCTACCTGCCAGTAAAAATTGTGCTTTTTTGGAATGATGCCCTCCATTTCCACTACATGGCAGACTTACAGCGAATTGGCAAAGACAAAGTGATTAGAAATGAATGAAATGCTGGGGTCGGCACAGGGAATTAGACTAACTGATTTTAAATGTGTGTCTCAACACTATTTATGTCATATTGGGAGTGCCTCTAATACATTCAAAGCAAGGTTTCAATGGAGATTAAATGAACTAATGTCTGTAAACTCTTTTTAAAGCTCAATTTATATTTGAAATCATTTCAAATTTAAACTATATTTTTTCTGAACGTTGACAGAAATGCTGCTGCTGAGTTATAAGTTTAATTTTTCTAAATGGCCTCAAAACTTTCGGACAGTGCAGTTCATTAGAGAATGTTAAGCGTCTCTCTAATTTGATGTGTTTTTTAAAAACAGTCAGCTCAATTTAATCAACCTGTATTCATGTTTTGGTTCAAATCAAAGTACCTACTTATGTTAAATGCATGTAATAATTTTACAAGTGTTTTTCCATAAAACCAAATTCATCAAAACCACTACAATTTTAATTTAAAAATGAGAACATCCTAGCTTAATTATTTAGACTGAGTATTTTATGAATAACTGGGTGCTAATAAATGCATAAGGCAATCTTTTCTTTTTTCAGAACATATTTCAGTACAATTTTCTCTTAATTAATATAATTGATAACATTTATTGAGATATCTGGCACTTTAATCATTGAGATGTGTCTTTTGCTCTCTGAAGTGAAATTAAAAACTGTCAGCACTATTTCTCTCCACTGATAGCTAGAAAGGAAATTAAAAGGGGGTTGGCAATAAATGGCTAGTGTATTTAATTTGTAAGATCATAGACCTGGGTCACAGACATGGATGAAAAAATACACAATGTACTGAGACAAATGAGAAAAAACCTCTTTATTCATGTCCTGAGTCATAACACCTTGATATCTTCAGTACTTATCTCAGTAGTTCGTTAGTTATGCATCACAACTAAGGACATGAGATATAATTCAATTAGCATTAAGTTCTGTGTATATTTTAAACAAAACGAACTATTTATTACATATATCCATTACATCTCTTACACATGATTATTTTATTGATTAGTTCTTCACTGTGTAGTTTGGAAAGAAGGACTAAATAAAGTCACTTTAAAAAAATCCCATGTATAGTTCATAAGAGGAATGACCATTATTCATATGTGAATGAAAATACAAAGTACATATATCTAGACAAGTATGAATTGTTATCAAGTCATTGAGATAATAGAATTAAAATGTGAACAGGTTCAATCATAAAATACTCTTCAAAAATGGCCATTGGGTAATATGAAGAGTCTAAACATACACAAACTGAAAAATTGGCAAAATTGCATTCAAAAGTTTTATTTCTAAGTCAGCAGATCAGTGAAAGTCAATTCATTGGTGAATTTTCATTCCTGTTCTTAACACGCCAATCTAATTAAAGAGAATTGACTTTGCCATCTGGCAAACACAGGAGTAAAGATATTAGATGAGACCATGACTTAATGAGAGTACCAATAATTGTTATATAAAAAATAGAGGGGAGCCCTGAGAATAAGACCAAAGGGAATGCCAGTTTGGGGATGTTACTGTAGGTGGAGATGCAGCCAAGGCCAAAAACAGAGCGTACAGTATTTTGTAAATCAAAGGAGGATATCAGCCAGGCATACTAATCAACCGTCAGTATCCAATGAGATTTCCTTACTAAAAGATATGAATTTTAATGTGTTTCTGGGGTCAAAATATTTTTGTGAAAATTTATAAAGCCATATGTTAACAAAAATGATAAAACCATTGTTTTTTTTTTATTGAAGATATCAGTAGAAAATTCAGCAAAAGTAGTAACATGGATTTATATCAGTATATTAGTTAGTAGTATTCTTTTTGGCATCATAAATCTTTTCTTGAATAAAGTTCTTTCAAATGTTTCACATTTGATAATATATACACTTCTTTCCAAGGTTGCTAATGCATGGCTTTCCTTGTCTGCCACACTGTTCTATTAGGGTGGTTTAGTTCTAATTTGTACATTACACCATACAAGTGCTTTCTTCTCACACTTTAGCAATAGTCTCTTAGTTGTTGAAACTAGCTAAAAACAGATTTCTTGGAATGTTTATATATATATATATGTTTATATATATATATATATATATATATATATATATATATGTTCCCAATTATCAGAGACACTGCCAAATTAATTTCCAAAGTGGTTGTACAAGTTTTCATTCCCAACACCAATGGAGGAGTGTCCCCTTGCTCCACATCCTAGCTGCTTCTGCTATCCCTTGAGTTTTTGACCTAAGCCACTCTGTGAGGTGTAAGATGGGCTCTCACAGTCAATTTGATTTGTACTTCCCTGATGATTAAGGACACTGAAGATTTCTATAAGTGCTTTTGGACTATTAGAGATTCCTCTGTTGAGAATTCTCTGTTTAACTCTATAACACATTTTTAAATTGAGTTATTTGGTTTGTTGGTATCTAAAGTCTTAAGTTATTTATGTATCTGTATATTAGACCCACCTATACAACTCCTGGGCATATACTGAAAAGATGCCCCACTACACCACAAGGACACTTACTCAACTATCTTCAGGGCAGCTTTCCTCATAATAACCAGAAACTGGAAACAACTTAGATGTCCCTCAACTGAAGAACAGATAAAGAAAATGTGGTAGGTACATCTATACAATGGAATCCTAATCAGATATTAAAACTAAAGGTATCGTAAATTTTGCAGGCAAATGGAGGGAACTAGAAGGCATCATCCTGAGTGAGTTAACCAAGGTCCAGAAAGACATACATGATGTATACCTACTTGTAAGTGGATACTAACCATAAAGCGCATGATAACCATGCTAAAATCCACAGACCCAAAGTAACTAAGTAAAAAAGAGGGCCCAATAGAAGAGTGAATTTCACTCAGAAGGGAAAACAGACATTGGAGATGGATAGAGGAAGGGAGAAATAGGTGGGTGGGGGTGAGGATGGGAGCAGGAGTGGGTACCATGTGTGCTAAGGGGGCCTGATGTGGGAGAAGGCTTGGAGAGAGGAAAGAAATTGGTTGGGGGGCATCTCTGGGGCTAGCTGATGACCTGGGACTGGACAGATTACTGGGAGTCTGTGAAGGTGACCCTAGTTCAGAATCCTAGCTGCTGGGACTATGGAGATAAAAGTGGTCACCTCCTGTAACACTGGATTTTCAGTGTATGGAGGGAGCATCAACCTACCAACAAAATCTTCAACTCAAAATTTGTTCTATGTACAAAACACACAGAGATAAACATGGAGCCAATACTGAGGGAACTACTAATCAATTACTGATCAAACTTGAGACTCATCACATAAGAGAGACCCAGCTAATGACATTATTAATAGTACTGTTATGCTTGTAGACAGGAGCCTAGCAAAATTGTCTACTGAGAGGCTTTATCTAGCAGTTAGTGGAAACAGTTGCAGAGATCCACAGTCTCTCTCCCTCCCTCTCTCTCTCTCTCTCTCTCTCTCTCTCTCTCTCTCTCTCTCTCTCTCTCATTTTCTCTGTGTGTGTTTGTTGCCTGCCATTGGATCACCTTACTCTAGCTGTACTGCCTGGTGGGGATCCATTGGTTGAGGATGTGCTTATTCCTACTCTCACTAGATGTCCCAGCATGCAGTGGTACCAAGAGGGACTTTCCTTTCTGTAATGAGAAGGAGAGAGGGTAATGTGGGAGGAATGATATATGAGTGTGGAACAGGGAAAAAGGAAAGAGTGGTATATGGTCATGATGTAAGTGAATTTATTATAAATAAATTAATGAAAAATATATATGAATTTTTATTTGTCATTTTAATTCTTTCTGCATTTATATATATAATAAACTTATCTTTTTGAATGTTTACTTAACTGAATTGTTACATACATATTGAGACAAAAACATATCATTAGTACTTGAACATGTGAACAGTCATAATTTCACTGTATTTAGAGACTTTCTGTAAAATCCACAGAAATCTTCATTCTTTTTTACTGTGGTTTCAAGTACAAAAACTTCATTATAATTCAATTATTTTATAATAAAATATTATCCATCAGTCAGTGCAAAATGATAGGTTTTCATTTGATATGACTTTTTCTCAAATAAAAGTGAACCATTATACTTAAAGATAATGGAATTAGTAACGAACAAAGAGGAAATTATCAAATATTTTAAAAACATTTACTGACCTGCATAAATGCTTATCTTAAATATGTATTTTTTAAATAAATTATTTAAGACAGATATGGCTTTTCTGTTAAAAAAAACATTGTTCAGTTACACAGGGAAAAACATTATAGATGAGAAAGAAAGAAGAAAGAAAGAAAGAAAGAAAGAAAGAAAGAAAGAAAGAAAGGAAGGAAGAAAGAAACAAAGATACAAAGAAACAAAGAAAAAAGAAAGAAACAAAGAAGGAAGGAACAAAGAAACAAACAAAAAAGAAAGAAACAAAGGAAGAAAGAAACAAAGAAAAAAGAAAAAAAATAAAATAAAGGAAAGAAAAGAAAAGAAGAGAAATACCATCAGTTTGGGAGTTGGGAGAGTGAATTGTCTTAAAACTCTAGCCGTGAGATTGTCTCCCACTAACATCAAAGCTCTTCCTGTAAAATCTAGTCAATATGACTGTTTAAACATGAGTGGGAAAATGACAACAGTAGCAAGTATGCTGTACTGGATAAAGAAAAGCTCAGGAACTGCAACCTTCCACAAAGTATCCTGAGATTAGAATAGTCTGCCCCAGTAATAGTAATCTGGTTATTCAATACAAAACACTCAGATACAAAAGCATTTATACAAGTAACATTATACAGACCAGGCATGTTGCATTTGCATCTTTAGAAATATATTTTATATACATATTTACATATGTTTATAACAACAGTTAATAAAAATAGATACCGCATGCTTCATGGAGAGGAGGGGAAATGTATAGGAGGGCGTGAAAGGGTGAAGAGAAGTTTGTAATAGTGTAATTGTATTATAATCCCACAAAAGGAAGAAATAATTTTTAGAAGTCATAGTTGCCACCACTTAAATTCTAAAGAAACCTCCCTATTTGGAAGGACATTTTCCCTCCAGAAGGAAAGCATCCAGGTTAGCTAGACCACAGATTCTAATTGAAGTCTGATCCAGCATAGCAAATGGTCTCAAGAAATGGAAAATACACATTTACATTGGATAAGTGACAATCATCATAGATTAGGTTGATTATAAGAACTTTTGTCATCTATAACCATAAGTAGTTCCTTGAACACAGTTGTAGCACATTAAGATTTAATACATTAGAGACTTGAGTTCTGTCCCCATGCTTCACATGTGAATAAATTCAGATGAAGTATATCTCATCAAAATGTAGACAAATTGGACTGGGCCCCTTGATTGAGGGCTATGCAGAATAATGTAGTGTACAGAAGGCACTGGGACATAACACAGGTGCAGGCAAGCTTTCCAGAGTTGAAATGGAGCTTTAAATATAGGGATCCATGTCTCAAGACTCTAATAACTTAGCTATAAAGGTCTAACTACCAGTCGGTTTCATTTCAGGTTCCCCACCCTGTCCTAAGAAACTTTCATTCCTCCTGGGAACTCACTTGGGAAACACGTTTAAAGGTGGTTTTAAAAATTATTAGGTGGGGGCTCCGCTTAATATTTCTAATGATTTAGACAGGACCTGGTATACATTTTAAATGTAGGCATTCAAGCCTGAGAAGTTTCCTTAGGGAAAAGAAAAAAACCATACACCTCCAAACTTATAGTATTATTTCAGATTTGTCCCAAAAAATCTTTGCAGACAGAAATGCAAATGAAAATAACGTAGGAGATGAATTCTAGAAAAAATTCCTGGAGTAAGAAAGAAATGTAATGGTAAACAACTCATCAGTAACTTAGACCAAATTCCTTGATAACTTGGAATCAGTAGAGAAAGGGATTTCCCAGGCATGAGGGATATGTGGTATTTCCTAAGATCTTTAGAGCTAGTCTGCATACCAGCCAAATGTAGTGATAAATACACCCCGTTAGGAACATTTAGGCTTTATAAGCTTGTCAGACTCTGTAGGAGATAATTCTGAAGTGGCCTGATTGGGTGTTAATTTGCTTAGACAGGTCACATCACAGATGGTTATCACATCAAAGATAAACATGAAGTGATTAAAAAAAAAACCTTACTGATTGAGGAATATGGACACCAAGGCTAAGAGCATGCCCCAGGGTGTATAAAAATAAACGAAACAAAGCAACAAGAACCACTGGGTTATAAAACCCCTACATAGAGTAAACATAGAGAGTTTTCTAGATCTATATTGTAATGCCCTTCTGGTTATAATGATATATATAATGAACCACTAGACTTTCTTCATGTATGTTCAATGTTGAGTCCTCTCCTGCACCTAGATAGCTCATAGATTTCTAAAGACAGAACAAACTTGAATTCTAAATGAATGACACATCTTATCATTCTAATTTAATTTAGTTTCTTATTATTTTTATCTCTTCCTTTCTTCACTCATATATATACCTATTATCTTCCACTAACTATAGAAATCTGAACTGTAAGTTTAACACAAAATTCACAAATGTTACTCATTTCAATGTTAAGCCATGATAAATACATAACAATATGCAGAGAAAAGCCTTTGGTAGTAAACAAAAAAAGAGACAGAAATATAAATTTATCGAATTTTTAAAAACCTTTAATAGGTAGGTTATTTGTAATAAGAAATTATGCAATTAATATAGTAAAGGAGAAAGGCAGAAGAGAATGTATTACAAATTAAATTCACATATTTATTTTCCAGTTTAGAGGTTAACACTAGGCTTGATTTGTTACATAACTCGTGGAAAACATACTTGATAAATTCATCACAATTTAATAAATATTTAAATTATTTTTATTTAATATGAAGCACAAAGACATAGAGAAAGTATTTTGTAAAATGAATCAGAGGACTGAGGGAATGGCTCTCTGGTTATATGTTTTGACTTAAAATGTTACATAGGAATGACTGGAACTTCTAATCCCAGCATATGGGAAGCAAAATATGGATTTCCCTAAGCATGCTGAGTAGGTACATGAAGGAATCAATGATTTCTGAGTTTAGCAAGGAATAGTGAGTTTAGCAAAAAATGAGACAGAAAGCAAGTAGGGAAGGTACTGAGTGCCAAATTTTGCCTTCTAAAACTCACACACTGATTATCTCATTTAAAAGAGATAACACTTTTAGTAATGTTGAGAGAGCAAGTGCCTATGTATATGCAAGAAGTAATAATTCTTTACACTTCTATACCTCTCACACACTCAGTTGTGCCCACAAGCACATGGACATACACGTACAAATTCATTAACCTCCCCCCAACACACATAAAATAAAAAGATAGCTTGCCTTCTAATACTATAAACATGTTTTAGATAATTTAGGCCTTTTGGTTAGTCACATGATTTCTACAATAGGCTTTTTACTTTTTATAGGAATCATTGCTAAGTTTTGATTAGGATTTAGTTAATTTTCATACTGATCAATTGTATGTACAGTATTGATGAGGAATCAATAAATAAGGAATAGCAATATCCTATCAGTATTAAATCTTCCAGCATTATTGTGTATTTTTCAATATGTTCCTTTATGAATGTCTTTTTCCATCACTATTGTCAAATATTTAATACACGATATTCATTCAAGGTGATGGAATTCAGAAAGCAGAAATAAACCCACAATTCTAAATGCTAGATGACTGATTTATGTTGAAGATAAAACCTCATTTAAAAGAGATAACACTTTTAGTAATGTTGACAGAGCAAGTGCCTATGTATATTCATGAAGTAATAATTCTTTACACTTCTATATCTCTCAAAAATGAATTGAGAATGGATTTTAGATGTAATTGTCAAACCTAAATTAATGAAACTTCCTGGAACAAAACATTACTGCAGAGATGTCTATGTTCTTGTGTTACAGTACTATTTCTTAGAGTTATTACCAAAAGGTAATAATGAATACATGGATCATTTGAACTTTCCTCATGTAGAAAAGTTCTACTGGAAAAAATTACTATAATTGAAATGAATAATCTTAGATTGAGAGGCAATATATATATATATACATATATATATCATAAATGTAGATAACAAATGTGTGAACACATTTACCATATGAACTATATCTCAAGAAATTCATTCAGAACACAACCAGCATGACCCAGAGACAACAGAACTGCAGCAGGAGCTAGAGATAAACAAGGGGGAGGAGTGTATCTGCAAATATTCATTTTACAGAGGTCAGGTATAGCTCATCTTTAATGAATGAGAACATAGAATATGTCTCAATCAAATTACTTAATTCTTGACTGGAATTAGGCAACATAATCCTAAGGAATCCATCTTATAGCACAGTACATTTTTAGAAAAGACTTAAAATTTAATGGCCTTTTACCCAAGTTTACCTTCCTTAGACAGCACTAAGGAGACCACCATTTGAATTTCTATGATAGTCTGGGTGATGATGTCATATTCTTATATCTTTATTAATAAACTTAAACTTACTCTATGGGTTTATAGCTACATCTGCACTTTCTTATGGCTTATAACCTATTTATCCTGCTTCTTGGGAGGATTATAATTAATATAATTGCTAATGTAATATACATTTATTTTATATATAAAAAAGAAAATTTCCATATCCAGGGTTTTCAATTCCTCATGTCAAAGCCACCATGTATATTACTTACTAAGTATTCTAAGGAGTTACTTAAGTAATCATAAACATACTCATTTAAAGTGTTCATAATAGGTTTCAGAAATCTTTTCTCAATTGGTGTTAAACTAAATCCTGAAATAAATATTGATTTTATCCTTGAGGCTGCCATAAGAAAATGTGTGTTTTAAACTCAGGAACTTATGTCTCACAGTTAGCGGCCTGGGAAACCCAGGATGAAAATGCTGTTCAGTTGCGTAAATGCTCTTTTAGGCTTAGTGATGATCAGCTAATGCTCACTTGGCTTTTGCATCAGGAGCATATACAAGGAAGAGAGAGGTGCATGGAGCAGCGGACAGGAACAGAGATATTCTGGTTGTTGACTATCCTTGAAAAGAAACTAATCCTATCACAGGACCCCACCCAAGTGACCTCATTCATCTTAGTTGCTGCCCAAAGTAATTTCCAAAATCTATCACAGAAAGGGTTAAAGGTTTCAACATATGAATTTCAGAACAATTTGATTAGTTTCTCATAACTATACAAACACACTCCATCACATAACAAAAATCTCTAACATTTTTATTGTTCTATATTCGTTAGCAAATCCCAACACATTCCAATGTATTTCACAGTTAACAGGTATAGGGACGAAGTCAAGTTTCAATATTTTTCTTTTGAAAGGATAACTAAAACGGGTAAATGATTTTCCAGATTTCACTGTCAGAGGAAAGACAAATATTTCCTTTTAGCTCATTGCACTATTATTTTTTTTTCTATTATGATTATTTCAAAATACCCACAAACACATGATAAGATACTACACACTGATATAAGCTAGAGAGATTGTGCTGGTTTGAATATGCTTGGTCCAAGGAGTGGCACCATTGGGAGATTAGAAGTTGTCAAAGTAGGTGTGGTCTTGTTGAAGGAAGTGTGCGACTGTGGGGTTGGACTTTGAGACCCTCCTCCTAGCTGCCTGTGAGCCATGATGATAATGGACTGAACTTTTGAAACTGTAAGCCAGTCTTAATTACAGTTTTGCTGTTATAAGCGTCATGGTGGGCTGTCCTCTGAGAGGCTCCCCCAGCAGCTGACTCAGACAGATACAAATACCCAGAGGCAGACAGTGACTAGAGTTTAGGGACTCTTAAGGAAGAATAGGAGGAAGGACTGAGGGCACCGAATGAGATAGGATCTCCACAGGAAGACCAACAATGTCAACTCACATGGACACTTGTGGCTCTCAGAAACAGGACCACCAACCAAAGAACACACATAGGCTAGCCCAAGGTCTCTCCACACATATATAGCAGATGTGTGACTTGGTCTTCATGTGAGTCCCGAACAACTGGAGCAGGTGCTATACCAAAAGTTGTTGCCTGTCTGTGGGATATGTTCTTCTAGCTGCCTTGTCTGACCTCAGTGGGAGAGGATGCACCTAGCCATGCAGAGACTTGAGGTTCCAGGTGGGGGGATACCCAAGGGGTTGCCCACCAGCTTAGAGGAGAAGGGGAGGGGATATTAGGGAATGATTGTGGGAGTCAGTGACCAGGATGGGGGCAGTGAGTGGGATGTAAAGTGAATAAGTAAAAATAAATTAATTAACTAAAAAAAATAAGAGTCATGGTGTCTCTTCATAGCATGGAAACAGTAACTAAGAGAGGAAGGGCAGCCATAACATACACTCTAAATCTGCCATTTCTAGAATTGTAAGAACCAAATACCAACTGTTACAACTGAACAAAAGTATTATTGTCAAATTATAATCATGTCACCTCAGTAGGCTATTCTCAAGTTGAAAATTATAGTTGAAACTGTCTATTGATTCATCTGATTGTTGTTACAGAATAATGCCCAAAGGCTGTCTAAAACCACGTGGAAATAGCATAGACTTAATTCTCACATGGCATATGGCATAAAATAACATGTATTTTCCCCACGTCAAAGAGAATGCTACAAAATATAAACCTCAAAATGTATTTTAGATAAGGGAAAATAAAAACATTGAATAGAGGTTTGCAATGAAGTCAATCAGGATAATAATATAGGATGAGGACAAGAATGAAGCCTATAATTTAAATAGAGGGATCTATGCACAAGTACAGACATCTGGATTTATATCAGCTCCACTTCAGCCAGTCCTGAGGCTTCCAAATGGAACCCTAGCTTCCTCATGCTACCAGGTCTGTGTGCCTGCTTTTTCAGACAGCTGCCCACAATACATTACCATGTGATTCTTTCCTTCCTAGTGACTTTAACCTCAAGGTACCAAGAAAACCATTCTTCTCAATAGTAAGTAGTAATTCACTTTCTTATTCAGAAAAAAAATAACCCTAACTATAGCTTCACCTCTATTTTAACAGCTGAAATTCTTATGTCCTCTGTGGGTCATGCCTAGTCCCTGTTGAAACCTCTTACACTCAGTTGCTATGGAACCAATGGATATCAAATTTAATATCTCCAGGGTGAGCTAGACAGTGAGTCAGAAAGTCCTGTTCCCTAATAACTTCTTTTTTAAATTGTCCAAAGAACATTCTATATTGAGCACAATTTATAGGACACTTTACATTTTTCTTATGCTAGGTGGCAGAGCTACATCCTGAGTTTCTACTGAAAGTCAACAAACTGCATTTCAATTACCTAAGGTCCTCTGGTCGTACCCCAGTGTCACAAAAATAAATTGCTGTAAAACTTTGCAAGCATATACCACGAAAGATTTTTCCAAACCAACCTGGCAGGGTATCACAGAAGGATGTACCTGGATAACGATGAATCAAAGAAGTCTTGATAAGTTGCCAAATGTGGGCAAACAAAGGTAGTGTACTGTTTCATTGTTAAGTGCTTAGCAAGAAATAAATAGCATTTATGTTCTTAGCACCATTCTTAGGACAAGTTATTACAGTACTTTTCTATGAATGAATTAAATGCTTGTCCAGTGTTTTGAAAGGAATCCATTTACCAGGCCTATCTTTCCTTTACATGTAAGAAAATTGAACAGGCACTGGCAGCGCAAATACAGAGGTGGTTGCCGGCAACCAACCATTGTACTGTGCAAAGGGTCCTCAATGGAGGAGCTAAAGGACCCAAGGATCTGAAGGAGTTTACAATCCCATAAGAGGAACAACAATATGAATCAACCAGTACCCCCAGAGCTCCTAGGGGCAATACCACCAACCAAAGAGTACACACAGAGGGACCCATGGCTCCAGCTGCATTTGTAGAAGAGGATGCCTTGTTGGTCCTCAAATGGGAAGAAAGGCTCTTGGTCTAGTGAAGGCTCAATGTCCTAGTGTAGGGGAATGACAGGACCAGGAAGTGGAGGTGGATGGGTTGGTGAGCAAAGGGAAGGGGGAGGGGATAGGAGGCTTTAGGAGGAGAAACAGCAAAGGGAATAACGTTTGAAATGTAAATAAAGAACATAACAAACAAGCAATAAATAAATAAATAAATAAATAAATGAAAACTAAACAGAAAGTAGTGCATAAATTTCTAAGATCTATTTAGATGCCAAGTGACAAAATGACCATACATAAATTCAACAGAGAAATTCTGGCTCCTTAGTTTCTTCCTGCAATAATATTTACAAACCAGTAAAAAAAAAAAAAA
>NW_022196910.1:29247628-29249940 GCF_008632895.1 Mastomys coucha | reverse complement strand
AAAAAAAAAAAAAAAGATTAAATCAATGCAAAGTATCAAAAGTATCAAAAAAATTTAAATGACAGTTGGTGACATGCTTTTAATATTTTATTTGAAGAGTCGGCACGTGTAAGAGCTAGCAGGAAGCTGAGCACTCACAGTCCTCGCCGTGTGATCCTGCTAGTGTCGCAACTATAGAAGACATAGGATTTTTAGGGTTGGAACAAGTGCATTTTGGATCATGAGACAGTTATGAGCACACAGGGGCCAAGGGAGTGATATTGAATTTTGGACACAAAATGTACTGTGTAGTTTCGAGTGATTGAATATTTAGTCTCCAGTTGGCGGTGCCGTCTGGAATGGTGATGAAACCATTAAGGTTTGGAGCCTTACAAGAGGACGCGTGTCACTGGGAATGAGCTTTATCATTTGATATCATGGGTTCACTATCTGTTTTCATGCTGGACTTATTCATTACAGATAAAACATGATCAGCCGCTGCCTGACTGCCAGGCTGTCCTCACTCTCCTGCTCCTATGCTTTCACCATGGTCCTGATTGTATTTTCTCTGGGAGCAGGAGGCCAAATAAACCCTTTCTTCATTAATGTGATTTATGTCAGAGAAGATGTCAATGACAGAAATGTAACTAATACTGAATAATGGAAACCTATTTTGTGGTCATAACTATAGCAAGAGAATAGGAATCATGATACTTTTAGTCTAAAATAGAGAAGCTATTATGTATTTTCATTCAGATATTAAGATGTAAGTGTCTTCAAACATAGAAAATGACAAACTAGTTATACAGATTATAAATACTAGGAGTTCACAGATGTTAAGGACACTTAGTTCCATAAACAGTGGAATCAAGGTTCTTCCTCTATGCAAGAATCAAAAGGAAAAGAGGAAAAAAAACACACTAAATTGTGACCAAATTATTCTTAAGGCACTTGTTCAGATGTGGGTAGAGTGTGGTCCTCAGAAATAAGAAAGAAAATGGTGACTTCCATGATGACCCGCTTCACTACATTAAAAGAATGGCTGAATCTATTTGTCAGCAGACAGAAAAGATCCAGTTTGAGCCTGAAAGATGTTCTGATTTCAAAACAACAAATCAGGGGTTACCTAACATCCATGTGTAGAAATTTTACCAGAGACAAGTACATTAGCATAAAAGGTATTTTCTAGGGTTCATAGATTTTAGTAATAGTGTCAAATATGTATAAATTTGCAAGTAACTATTAAATGGTAGATTTGAAGTATATGCATGTACTGTAACAGTGCTATCCTATTGCGAGAACAAAACTTTTGGTTTAGATAGGGTGTTTTAGGAAAGCTAGGCTTAATAAGTATCATTTACATATTGATTGCATCTATGAAGTAAGAAGACAGATAATATGGAGTGAGGAACAATGAGCAATATTTGGGAGATATGGTTTCTTTCAGTAAAACAATAAAAATACCTTGTGGTCTTTATTTGAGAGTTAAATATTATTGTGAGATAATTAAAAATTATTGACAAATATAAAATGATTTTTTTATGTTCTCATGAAATAACAATTCTATTATTTGGAACAATGTAAGTATATAACTCCTTACTTTTCATATATTATTTTTTCTGGTATGAATGTATTATTTAATATAATTTTATGGGAAATTAAAGAATCTCTTCCCTTAAACAATAGTTTTATACACTTTTAGTTTTGGATCTTCAGAAGTCTAAAATTGGCTGCACTATACTAGTCAGAATTTTAGGAATAAACCTGTTGGGAAGAGTCTGTGTTTTTGTTAAGTATCAGCCTAAGAGCCACCAATGTTCATTGGTTAATGGACCCATCCCCCATCCTTTCAATAACCTTGCTCCAATTTCAGTTTCCATCATAACATTGGCTTCTGCTCTCCTTAATTTTGTCCAACAATTTTAAGAACCTTTGTAATTGCAACTACTATATTCCTATCCCTCAAAAAGGATTATCTTTATTATTCTTCAGTAGACTCAGGAGACTAGCTCTGTCTCAAGTATAAGTGGAAGTGATTGCAATGACTGAAATTGTAGAACGGAGGTTCCATTCCTGGGTGACAGTGTGAATATCAATTGATAGAGGCTGCTGTAAGAACAAGATAGTCACTCATTCAAATCTACTAGAGAAAATCTCTCCTGTCACCATGGTGGTACAATGTTCAACTTAAGTTCTGACTCATTCAGCACTCTCCAACATTTAACTAATTTATGAAAAACCCAATGGAGGTTCTTCCCTACTTTGTCTTCCATTAGTTTCAATGTATCTGCTTTGATGTGGAGGTCCCTGATCCACTTGGACTTGAGCTTTGT
>NW_022196910.1:29237493-29243944 GCF_008632895.1 Mastomys coucha | reverse complement strand
AAACTGGGAATGGAGAAATTTACATGTAAATAAAGAAAATATCTAAAAAAACAAAACAAAACAAAAAAACAAAAAAACCCAATGGAATAATTATATGTTCAAAGAAAAAGAAAAAGCAAGCTTTTTTTTATTGAAGAGGAAGCTTTTGAAATTCTTTTTTAAATTTATTTTTTAGATATTTTCTTTATTAACATGTAAATTTCTTTTTCCCAGTTTCCCCTCCAAAAACCAACCAACCAAACAAACAAAAACAAGAACAAACCCCTGTTGCCTCCCCCCCCCCATGCCTGCCTCCCCACCCTTTTTAAAAATGTATCTCTGACATTTAAAGATATTCTGTCCTTTCTTAAAATCCCCCATATAGGCAGGTCTTAGCAAACAGTGAACACATTTTCCAAAGTGAGAAAACACGTCATGGAGGACTGTCACCAGGTTCAGTGCAAACAACTAGAGAAACCACATTGATCATATGCAGTGATCCTTTCTGCCATTTTCAAATGAGAAACAAATATGGCATCCTCCAGTCTGCTGTCTTCAGTATAAATCAGATACTGAATTAGGATGTGTGCTCCTGCCCTTTGCAAAATATGTTCTCCTTCTAGACACTGTGTTACCATATGGACTTTGCTGGAATAAAACACAACAGTATAAGCATGCTTAGAATTGTTTCACTAAATTATAGATAACATCATGAAGCATAATTTCATGTTCATTTGAGCTCTTCTGAAATCAAACAGGGGAAAATTATCAAATGAAAATTATTATAAGTGATCCACCTCATAAGTTTGTGATTAATGACAAGGGGAAATATAAAGTAGAATTTCTATATCCATCTAGATTCTTAATAAAACTATAACTCATATTTAACATTTTACCATTAAATAAATATATTGAAAGAGACAGAATATAAGTTTCCCCTTCTCATGCTCCAGAGTTACATTAATATGTATTATTTTGTATTCTTTGTACTGCAATCGTACTTCAATCTACTCTGATTGAATCTAGCATTAATTTATCTCATTAATTTGCTATACTAGTTCTTATTAATATTTATCATATGTATTATATCTTATGAAAATTCTGAAGAAGCAAAAGGCAGAAATAATTTCTCTATTTCTTTATATCACCAATATATATACATGCCTAGAATACTAGCAATAGTAATTTTACTAGTTCAATAAATCATTTTATAAGAACTATCAACTTTTTTGAAAAATTTTAATAAAATAATTAATTTTCTACTCATAGCCATGAGACAAAACTGTACTCTCTAACATGAACACACACACATAATCATTAATAATTACATCTGAACAGCTTTATATGTGAGTGTCTCAATGTCAGTTTGCAGGTGCGTGTGTATGTACTATAATAAAAAAAAAGGGTATGCAGATTTAGATATTAGGCAAATGATGTAAAGACACAAAAATATAACCATCTATAAGCCAAAGAGAAAGTCCTTGTGGTAAAAGAAACAACCAACATGACAACCTGCTTTTTGTTTTGTTTTTCCTGTAAGAAAATAAATTTGTTTCTAAACCCACCTACTCCATGACACATTGTTATGACAGCCCTAATAAATTCTAATAGAATTTTAGTGATTTTGAAACTTCTTTTTAATAGACTAATCATCCAGCAGACTTATAACCTTCAGGTCACTTTCTTGTACTGAAAAACCTCCAAATTTTTAGTGTTCTAGATTATCCCAAGCTAAGTTGCCTAGGGTACATAGGGACATAAAACTGACATAAAACTTACACAGAACTGTCCTACTTTTGGGTATGAAAGTTATTAAAATGTATTTGATGTTCATCAATATTGTAAGTATAGATATACTTTTATTCATTTTTCTACTTATTTCAAATATATATATATCTATGAATGGTAAAACATCACATGTGCATAATATACATGTTTTCAACTCATATGACATCCTGAGTCTTGCAGGCAAATGGATGGAACTAGGAAGTATCAGCCTGAGTGAGATAACTCAGACCCAAAAGGACATGCATGGCATTTACTCACTAATAAGTGGATATTATCCAAAATAGTACAGAATACCCAGGATACAATCCACAGAACTCAAAAAGGTTAACAAGCTGAAGGGCCCAAGTAAGGGTGCCTCAATCCAACTAGGGAGGCAGAAGCAAGCAATCACAGGGGGCAGAGAGATGAAGGGACCTGGGTGGGAGATGGAAAACGGAGGGGAAAAGGGGAACATGATCAGGTACTGGGAGAGACAGGACTGAAGCCCTGAGGGCCAGCAGAAAGAGTGGAAACAGGCAACCTCAGGAGGAAGGAGGTTAGGGGGAATCCTCCAGAATGAATCAGAGACCTGGAAGATGAGAGATGCTCAGGACTTAAAGGGAGGGACCTTAGATGAAATGCCCTAGAGTGGAGAGAGGAAACTTGTAGAGTCCATTTCCAGTAGAAAGGCGGGGGATCAAGTGGAGGGATGAGAGTGCCATCCTACAGTCAAATACTCTGGCCCAGAAATGATCCTGTCTTAAAGAACTGCAGGGACAAAAATGGAGAAAAGAGCGAGGGAAAGGTGGTCAAGTGACAGGCACAAATTGGGATCTATCTAAAGGGGAGGCTCAAAGCCCTGACACTATGATGGATGCTATGGTATGGTAATAGGAGCCTAGCATGACTGCCCTCTGAGAGGCCCAACAAGGAGATGAAAGAGTCACATTCAGATCTTTACACCCAACCAATGGACAGAAGCCTGGGACACCTGTGGTTGAATTAGGGAAAAGCTGTAAGAAGCTGAGGAGGAGAGCGACCCTATAGGAGAACCAAAAGTCTCAACTAACCCTGATTCCCAAGATCTCTCAGACACTGAGTCACCATCCAGGTAGCAAACGCCAGCTAATATGAAGCCCCTGACAGATATACATTGTGCAGAGGACTGTTTGGTCTGGCCTCAGTGAGAGAAGATGCCCATGTAGTGGGAAAGTCTGGTGGGGTGGAGTAAGGGGTGGGAACATCATCTTGGAGATAGGGGAGGAGGAATGGTATGAGGAACAGTCAGAGACTGGAGCATAAGTGGATAAAGACTGAACTGTAAAATAAATGAATAAAGAGTAATAATAATTTTAAAGAAAGAAAGAGTCATCATGCAAGCGGCACTGATATGAAGCACAGAGTACTTGTCTAAAGCAAGTACTTCTCTAAAGTGAGAGAAGTAGACTTCTCATAGCTCCTCTGAAGCTTAGATAGAGAAAACTGCTGCACCTCAAAGTACTGGATATTACTGGCAAATCAATTCTGTAAAAGTTGAAATATTTCAGTTCATATGAAAAGTGACTTAATAGATTTTTAGAATGTATGTGCATGTACACATATCGTCAAAATGCAAGATTGTGTGCATGTACATGAGACTGTGTGTGTTTATGTGTATGTGTGTGCCCATGTGTATGTATATGTATGTACAATAGCTACTACAGTGAAAGAAGTATCTAAACTCCTTCTTTAACTTACATCCTATGAGTCATTTCAGCCACAGCATTTAAAATATCTTGAAAGTCCATAATTAAATATAGGTTATTTACTGTATATTACATGATTAGTTTCCTTTGGTGATCACATACCAGAGAGTTAAATAATCTCCTCTCATTTTCACGGTCAATCAAGCATCTGCTGTTAAAGAAACCAAGATATATTGCTATACTGTTTTGGCTCTTTCAGGATTGGCTGCATTCTGAAATAATTATAATTATGCCATTCTCATATTTTCTCATTTAAAAACAAATCATCTTTCTTTCAATGTGGTTTTTATATAAAACAATTCACTGCATTTACCAAGTTAATTCCAATTACCTTTATTTAGTCTAGAAATGTGATTCTTAATTACTACAGAGGATTTCATTTACACTTCCAAGGGATTCTAAATATTTTTAAAACCATTTTTAAGAAAGTAATGATTCAAACTTCATCTTAATAACAGTCCTAATTCAATGACTGAAAACAGAGTAAGCTCTGTAATGAACTCTCATATTTCCTTATGTAAAAACAAGGTCTCACACAAAGACAAGTGCTTCTAGACAAGTAAGTGAGAAATATTGGCATAAAAATACATATAAGAGATTATCTCTTATTCAACTATTTTTATTCAGATGTAATAATTTAGTTGGGGTATTTTATATTTGTATGCATATCAAAAATTTGGGTTATAGAAAATATTATATTGTTAAAATAAGTTGGATATTTACATAGTAAAAAGAGCCACTAAACATGCTTTAGCACACAACATGAGCTAAAGTGTTTTGTATAATAATCACAAATTCTATTACTTTCCATATACTGAAAACTGGTAAGTCACCTACCATTTTATAAAGTGAAAATTTTTGGAAGTATCTTAGCATCCTATTTAATAGAGGAAAAAACTCCTTAGCTTAAAATTAACTAGTTAATAATGATAAGTATATGTATGAATTATTATTTGTATGTATTTAACATAGAAATATTTTATATATTAGACCCTGAATAAAGTACCCATATTATCATCTGGAATAGAATTTATTTTTCTGTTTATGGTATAGCTTTACCATAACATATTCAAAAACAAATTGTTGTCTAGTATAGAAAGATAGGAAACAAGACACAGCAATACCAGGGAAAATGGCACTGCTGATTTCATACATCAGTGTAAATCAGAATGTAGAGTATAGCTGGATACAGAGTGTTCAGCACAACTTATATATCTACAATTCAACATTTACATTGTAAGGGTAGGGAATATTACAGATCAGAAAATTTAAAGATGAAGAAAGCAGAGGGCCAGGACTTGTGCTGTAAGATAGTACCTTCTATTCATAACAAAGAGTTATACCTATAAAATATTAATAAGACAGCTGCATATTGATATATATGTACATATTATGTATTTGTTGTATATCTATGTACTTAAAATTAATAATTAAGTAGGCATGACTTTGAGATGGTAGAGTAGAATCTTTACAATTACAGTATTAATGTACAAAATTATTCAAAATGAAATAAATATAAAATTTTGTTTAGTGATAATAATTTGAATTAGATAGTAAGAGTCATAACATGAGATGTTTAATACTTATGTTAATAAACTCAAATCTATGAACTTGATGCATGCACAGTATAGAGTTGAGTAAAAGATGCAAGACTATAGTAATCATTAAATGCTTTGTTCTATTTGCATTTTTGGATATGGCTGATGTAGATAGTAGACAATCACTATTGTAAAAAACCATTACGAGAAATAAGGAAAGACTTAAAATAAATTGTGGATAAAATTCATTATGTCCCTATTTAAAATATACTCTATGTACACAAATTTCCTAAGACTGTAAATGCATAAGAATCCATAGAGTCATAGAACATTTTACATTTTAATTATATTACTATAATATTCTCAAGGGATGTAATACTTCATTAGTTTGTATTTATGATAAATTTTTAAAAGATATATTATCATTATTTAATATTTTTATAATTTAACAGAAGCAATTTATTCTTGATTAAAGTAGCATCTTTTCAAAAAAATAATCCAAATCAAAATCTTCAATAAACACCTGGAGGCTAATAGAGAATGCAAATTAAAGATTATGTATCCACTTGCTAATTTGTTACTCTGAGAATTTAAATATCTGCTTTGCCATTTATTAAATATAGATATTCCTGTGATTATGCTGAGGACAACTTAAGTGCAATGTACGAAGAAATCTAATACAGTGTTTTATGTTTCATTATTTTTGGATGCTCCTCATATTTGTACAATTCTAAAACCAATGTGATAGATACTGCATGGTGAAGTGTGATTTTTAAGATATGCTCAACTATATCATTTTTATAAGGACTCAGTTTCTCTTTTACTAGCTTTTGTCCCAAAAGATAATATGGGATTAAAAATTGTATATTTGACTAAAAATATAACAATGAAGCTATGTGGAAATTACATATTTCTTCAAATATTTTTGAAAACACACTTAACGATTTAGGCAAGATCAAGTTATAAAATTTAGTGGGAAATTAATAAAGCAAACTGTTCCTCTAGATTTAGTGATGTGGTATAGCCAATTTTATTAACAGAAATGAAAGAGAAAATAGAAAGTATGGAAGCAGGCAGCCTCAGAAGGTAGGAGGTGGGAGGACCCTCCAGAATTTACCAGAGGTCTGGGAGGTGAGAAACTCTCAGGACTCAAAGAGAGGGACCTTAGATGAAATGCCCTACTGTGAGGAGAGGGAACTTATAGAGCCACCTCCAGTAGAAATTAGGAGCGTCAAGTAAGGGATAGAATTGCCATCTGACAGTAAATAACTCTGACCTATAATGTTCCCATCTGAAAGAATTGCAGGGATGTAAATTGAGAGAAGCCTGAGAAAAAGGACTTTCAGCAACAGGCCTAAAGTAGGATCTAGCTCAAGGGGAGGCCCCAAGGCCTGACACTATTATGGAGGCAATAGAGAGCTC
>NW_022196910.1:29232565-29237239 GCF_008632895.1 Mastomys coucha | reverse complement strand
AGAGGGTGAACTGGAAGGGGGATAAAATCTGAATTGTATAAAAGTAAATAAAATTTAAAATAATCTGATATATTCTGCCAATGGAACATTGTGAATTCCGCCATTTCTGCTTGTGCTGAAACTGTTCAGTGGTTTTAAAAAAAATCTAGTTATTAGATAATTTATTGGAATTAGACTGGTTTACAGTTTATATAAGTAGTTCCATCAGATCAAAAATTCCCCTGGCTGGAGTATCAGACTGGCATATGGGATAGTAGTAGTAGTAGTAGTAGTAGTAGCAGCAGCAGCAGCAGCAGCAGCAGCAGCAGACTGTGAATTAGAAGTTATAGTGTCAGGACTGGCATCTCCTGCCTGGGGAGAATAACCACCCCAGCCCGGAGTCTGTAAAAGCAGGAACTCATTTTATTGTATCAATCTTTTCTTTATAAATGGCTGAGAGAGGAGGTGGAGTTTTCTGCTGAGGTGAGATGACGTAGGGAGAGGGGAAAGTTGAACTTTTTCACATAGTTCTTGGCACAGATGTCAATTTATTCAAGAACAATAGTTTTGGAAAACTTGAGAGCTGGGATGAGGAAACCCAAGGACAAAAATGTCTATCAGAGACAGACTGTTCCTTTCTCTGAGAAAATTCAAGAATTCAGAGTGACTCTGTACTGCTTGACTTCTCCAGAGGCAGTTCGATATTTACATTCAATTGTTTTATGGCAGTTTGGAAGATAAATAATAAAATAAGCATTCATAACATTAGCAACACACAGGATATTCATCTTTTTATTTTAAATTTATTTTCTACAAAGTATTTAAAAATTTGAATTTTTTGAAGGACTTTTTATGTTTTCACTATAATCATAATTTATTATTTTAAATTAGTTTCAAAAGTGCTTTCCCTCTAGAGGTAAAGAGATTAAACCAGTGTCTGTATTCAACTCCTTCTTCCATTATTTACTAATTATGTATGCTATACTAAAACCTTTCCTCCCCTGAGTTAAATTCTCCCATATAAAATTGGGGGTATTACCACACAGGTGAGTTACAAAATAAAATTGTGAACATAGAATATTAAATAGTATTTCATTGATTCTAATGTTTTAGAGCATTTAATTTTTTCATTTTCATTCAAGTGTGTGTGTGTATGTTTGTGTGTGTGTGTGTGTGTGTGTGTGTGTGTGTTATAGACAAAGAGGACATAAAAGAGAAATATCTGTGTGTGTAGGATAATATCTACTTCCCTAACCTGTTTATCTGTATTTTACAAGACGGATATTCTTTGAGAAATGCCTTCCGTCAGCAAGTTTGAATTTAGAAGCAGCTATGAAATAGTACTGAAGTACTTTATATAATGTCTGTCTCAACTACTACATTTATTGGTCATAATGAAAAATAATTGTTTGCTTTCATAATGTTACAGGGGAGGTCAAGAGGCATCTCTACCATGAATGAAGCTAGGTAATGAAAGTTCTACTGCACTCAATTGACTGGTGTTTTCCTTCTTATGTGCGATAGATTGCTGAACTTCACAAACACACATACAAAGGTGAAGTAGTAACCCATGGTGTACTGAATTATGTCTATTTTGAAATTACTCATTCCTCAATGTTGAGAAGTAGATTTATAGAATTTAACTTTTCCTTGTAGTATACTAATATATACCTATAATTTCTGTTTCCAAACTTTTAATGTGAAAAATGGGCAACTAGTTGGATTACTTTTGAAAATAATATATTTATATATTCTTATTATTATGACAGTATTAATTTACATTTACATGAGAAAAATAAGAAGCTACATTTTCAATTTAAAATATATTAAAACTATTGCATGACACAAAACCATACAAACCTTGTAATAAAAATAATAAAAAGGGGAGCAATCTTTAAATTCTGGTATTTAAAATTGCACATATATGTATCACTTCTCTAAAAAAAAATCACTTATTTTTCCAGGAAATGAAAACAAAGATCATACAAAGTCCCAGAGAGCACACATCTGGTAACTGGCTAAGCTGATAGGGGTTATAATATAGTAGTGTATAATCCTAAAATCTGGGTTCTTTCCTCTATATCATTCTGAATTTTAATTATGAAATAAAAAGGAAAATTACAAAAATGACAAAAAGGTTAGAAAAAAATCACAAATGTTTGAGTGATATTTCAACATTATCATGGGAATTTTGATAAAACCATTATTTGTTATTTGTTATTTAATGTCATCAAGGTTGATAGGGTTGTGGTTATTTTTGATATTTTGTTTTAGTTGGCATGATTGTTTAATTGATAAATCATATAAATAATGCAACTGCAAAGATTCACCTTTTGGCAAATATACTGCTATTAAGACCCAAAGCTATTAAAGGAATGTTTATAAAATATATGCTCTTTACAACAGGGATTCTCTATGAATCTTAACCTGTCTTCAAACTTGTAATGTCCCTGCTTTGTCCTCGTGAATATGGGTATTTCAAGTTCACTCTACTATGCCCATCTATAGGATATTTTTGCTATTTAAAGTTTTTGATGTAAACTTTGACCCACAGTGAGTTAGTATAATTTTCAGTTTTTTTACTTGAGTATTTCCATATCTTTTACCAACAAGGTACCTGTATAAAAACCTAGCACTCCTATAATAATAATAATAATAAAACATGGCAAAATATAAATTTGTGCATGACAGGATATGGGTATAAGAACCATATTTATTTTCACTACTTCATAGTCATATGGTGATAATTCAGGAGAAATGTGAAATGATACTGGAAGTAATATGAGTTGGAAAAATTATACATGATTTATCCATAGAACAAATATTTGAGATTTATTCAGAAGAAAAATTCTAGGCATTGATATAGACTGGCCAAAAAAAAAAAAAAAAAAAAAAAAAAGAAAGAAAGAAAGAAAGAACAGTAAGCCATACTATTGACAATTTCCTGTTCTCATAGAAATGCTATTTTAATGATAATTTTACATTGTGATATTCTCAATAGTAAGCATTATCTCTTCAAGGTCTTTGTTAATCAAATCACTAGACTGAAGCACAAATAGGTTCAAATTATTTTTCCACAGTTTATTTGAAATCAGTCATGCATATAAACATTATTGAATAGTTTAAACAAAATATATGTTTATGTAAGATTATTTGTTGTTTCAAAGTTTTAACACAAATTTAACCCATTGATTTGTCTTAATATTTGTTAAAATATAACTATATTGAAATAGCTTTTGGAAATAGGATTAATAAAAACTATACCTCTATTGATGTGAGTGCTTTAGTTTTTAAATATTGTTCCTGATTTACATTATAGATTAAGTAATGTTCTTCTTCATAGTGTTCACATATTCAAATCCTTTTCTTAACTCCTAATTACTCAGGGCCTTTAAGAATGAGCAGTGTTGATCAGATCCAAAGAATAAGGCCAAAATTCAGAGCAGTTTTATCCTTAGAGAGAGTAAATGCATCTCTCTCCTTAATCACATAGAAAAGCCCTGAAAAGCCACACTGGAAACAGCTGTCAGTGTGCAAGAAAAGAAACACAATCACCAATATACACAACACCTCGTTTGACTCACACAGTTGATACTACTCCATTATTATAGACCCCCAAAACTAGTATTTCTAACATACCAATTTCTACTTCCTAAGTTTTTGTACTTTTCCTTCCACTGCATTCTAAAGTTGTAAGACATTTAGTACATCATTTAAGGCATCAATTAGAAGTTTAAAAGAATGATAATATATGAAAACCAAATATATCCAAATAAATCTCTCATGATATTCTTGGGTTTTTGTTGTTTGTTTGTTTGTTTGTTTTGTTTTGATCTGATTTTTGTTTTTTTGTGTGTGTAATTTTTTTGTGGTTTTTGTTTGTTCTGTTTTGTTTTGTTTTGTTTTGCCATAGATCCAAGAATAACAGTTCTGTACAAAGTCACAATGCACACTTTGGTAATGAATAGATAGAAGTTCAGAGCCACAAGGTACTTTTATTCAAAAATATCACACACATGGTATGTACTCACTGATAAGTGCATAGTGGCACAAAAACTCAGAATACCCACAATACAACTCACAGTCCATAAGAAGCTTAAGAAGAAGGAAGACCAAAGTGTGGATGCTTCAATCCTTCTTAGAAGGGAGAATAAAATAATCAAGGAAGTTAGAGGGAGTGAGGAGTGAGGGAACTAAGAGGGATAGAGGAGGGGGAGGGGAAAAAGGGGTGCAGTGTCAGGTATGGAAAGAGACAGGAAAAAAGTACAGAGGGTCAGGAAATTGAACAGAAATATGTAGCAGTGGGGGATAGGGAACTAGGGGTAGCCACTAGAAAGTTCCAGATGCCAGAGAAGCAAGCGGTTCCTAGGAACCAACAGGGATGACATTAGCTAAATATCCAACAAAGAGGAGATAGAACCTGTAGAGATCACCTCCATTAGATAGACATGGCCTCCAGTTGGGGGATCTGACCCCCACTCATCTCAAAAATTTTAACCTAGAATTATTCCTATATAAAGGAAAAGCAGGGACAAAAAACTAGAATATAGACTGAAGGGAAGGCCATGCAGAGACTGCCCCACCAAGGAATCCATCCCATCTGCAGACAACAAACCCCTACATTATTGCTAATACCAGAAGTATAGACATATGTGTCATTGATTTTACTGTGTATGTATGTATGTATATATATAT
>NW_022196910.1:29219828-29232555 GCF_008632895.1 Mastomys coucha | reverse complement strand
TATATATATATATATGGAGATATGCACATACTTTGTAATGCAATTGATACATTTATTTTTATCATCAGTTTATCAATATGACATCTCTTTGGACAAAGTCACAAAGACATTAACATATCTTATATATGTGTATTTTCTCTATCTTCCTCTCAAGAAAAGGTTAGCACCTTATCTGTATTTGCATGATTCTTCATTACCTGTCTCCCCCACTGATTTAAGAGATACATATTTATTATATCATTTATTAAATGTATAGTTCTTAGAACTGTATTTAATTTTTTAAAATTTAATTTAAATGCAAATTTCCTTAAGTTTAGCCTAACAGAGTAGAGAATAACAGAGTAGACATCTTAGAGGTAGTCTGACGGTTGCAAACATTCCCTTACTAATCTCAACAATACCCATGTAACTCATTTAACATGCAAAAATCAAGTTGTGCTTACATGGGGCCCTCACCCCTCTGTTCTAGTCTCTTTCTTGGGAGAAGGTACTCTTCCATCTCGCAAAAGATGAAGATGGACACCAACCTAGCTACAAAACCCTTGACCTACAATCTGTCCTGCCTACATAATATTCTAGGGCAAAGGAGGTATAGAACTTGTGAAAGTAGACAACCAATGTCTGATTTGATCTGAAGTTTACTCCACTGAAAAGAACCCATATTGAGCACTGTTTGAGTAACAGGGAACCAGAGACTAGAAGATAATCTGGATACTAGGGTGAAACAAAACATTGCTGGCTTAAAATAAAATGATTCCTAATGATATTCTGTTACAGTCATAGATCAGTGCCTTATCCAATCACCATCAGGGAGACTTCCTCTGGCAGCAGATTAAAACAGATGCTGAGACTCAGAGCCAGACATTATGCTATGAGAGAGTCTAGATTAGTGCTTTCCATCATATCCTTACACTCTGAGCGCAGTGAATCTCATGTAAGAGCTGTAAAAAGTGTAAAAGGCAGAGGGGATGGAAGACACTTGGAGAACAAAGCCCCCTGAATAAATTAAGCAGGAACATATGAGCTCACAGAGTTGGAAATACAAAGCACTGGGCCTATATGGGTCTATGCCAGGTCATCTGAGTGCATATTATAGATATTAGCCTATTATTTTTATGGGAATCCAGGCTGTGAGGACAAATGTGTGTCTGACTATTGTGCTAATTCCTGGGACTCATTTCCTCCTCTTGTTTTGCCATGTGCAATTTCAGTATGATAGTTATGGCTTCGTCTTATTATATTTTATTTTGTCATTTTCATTGGTATGTATTAGAAGCATTTCTTTTTGAATGAGAGAGAGAAGGGGAGTGGCTCTACACTAAAGATCATGTGCTGAGGAACTGGGAGGAATTCTGGCTTCTATTATTGAGAATGTACTGTCTGAGAAACTACTTATTTTTTAACTTATTTATAGTGTATAGAAGCAGAATGGTACAGGCAGTAACTTATAGGTATAGAGTTATAAACCTACATAAAAGTAAATCACTGAAATAATATTAAACTACCAGAAAGTGACGTAAACAATACATAATCACATACTTGGTCCTAGATTCAAGCATACCTGGTTTCTATACATACACATTTGTAGTAAATAAACTGGTTTGTGAAATTTACAATTTTACCCTGGTCCCTTTTGTTTTTACTGAAAACAGATTTTTTTTCTTATACAATACAACAGGATCTCATTTTCTTGTCCTTCTACTCCATTCAGCTTCCTACTACATGCACCTCCCCAAGATATACTCTCTCTCCTGTTGGCTCTTTAGAATAGTGGAAGCTTCCAAAAGACAATAACCAAACAGGATATAACAAGACACAATTAGGCAAGGCAAAAGACTTCATGCCTAGGCTGGACAAGGCAACACTACAAAAGCAAAAGAGTCCCAAGAACAGGGGAAAAAGTCAGATATATACCTGTTCCCACTGTTAGGTATCCCAGGAAAACACCCATTTTTAATAAAAGAAAAAATATTTTAAAAGGAAGAAAAAGAAAAAAAGAAAACAAAACAAAACAACAAACATAAAGAAAGGGGAAAGCCAATAATTTATAGGGTCTATAACTTTTAACACTAAAAGGTTTTGTTTTACTAAGGTAATTCAAGCCTCTTTTTTGTCATTTATTTATTTACTTATTTACACTCCCGATTTTATTCCCCCTTTCTGTCTACCCTCCGAGTGTTCCATATCCCATGCCTCCTCGATACCCCCTGTCTCTATGAGGATGTTCCCATCCCCAGGCCCCATCCACCAACCCCCACCCAACCAGTCCTCTAATATCTCTGTGGTCTCCAGTCTCTTGAAGATTAGGTGCATCTTCTCTGACTGAACCTAGACCCTGCAGCTGATATGAGGCCCCCAACCCATATATAGCCTCTTAATGAGAGAGAAATGCTACCAGAGATGCTCAAACTGACTGTTAAAAACAGCTATTAAAGCTGTTAGGAGCCTTTGACTCTGGTAAGTGCGGTTTTGGAAGGATAGGTGTTTGTAAGGAGCTGAAGGGGTTTGCAACTCCATAGGAAGAACAATAATATCAACCAACCAGATCCCTCAGAACTCCCAGGGTCTAAACCACCAACTAAGGACTACACATGGAGTGAACCATGCTTCCAGTTGTATATGTAGCAGAGGATGGCCTTTTCAGGCATCAATAGGAGAAGAGGTCCTTGGTCCCGTGAAGGCTCCATGCCCCAGTGTACAGGAATGCGAATGTGGGGAGGTGGGAGTGGGATAGGGGGTTTCGGGGGAGCAGAAATTGGGAAAGGAGTTAACATTTGAAATGTAAATAAATAAAATATTAAATAAAAATTCTTCTTTACACTTTCTCACTACTTTTAGCAATTTTAAATTTAACTATACTTATGAACATTTCAACGAAATTGCTCTCCTAATCAGAAACTATTCCCATAACCACATCTCAAATTCATGGATTCACATTTAATTACTATTGTGAATATGTGTCCATATATATGCACACAAGTTTAAACAACATACTGCATAAATTCAGTGTTGCTTGTATTGATTTGAACAACCTATATGGAAAATATTCCTATGGTAAAACAATTATTGTTCTCTCAGTATCCATTGATAATCTGTATCTCTTTATGAGAAGTGGGACCTAATTAATGTCCCCCCCCATTTGTGTTGGTATTTCAAATGGTATCTTAATTTTAGTCTTGTTCAGGCTACTGTATTGTTCAAATTTTATGCTACCATTTTTCATCATATAGCTATTTTAAAGAGAAGGGACATATACATCTATAAAAAGAGTAGGTAAATTTCATCTAAGATCTCTCCTTTTGTTTAATTTATTCTTTAATCCTTCTTTACAGTCCAGACTTTATCCACCTCCCTGTCCACCCTCTGACTGTTCCACATCCCATATTACCTCTTCCCCTGCCCCCTGTCTCCAATAGGATGACCCCATCCTCCATCCCCACCCCCTTAGACCTCCCCAATCCATGGAGCCTCAAGTCTCTTGAGGGTTAGGTGCACCTTCTCTGACTGAGTCCAGACCTGGCAACCTCTGCTGTATATGTGTTGGGGGTCTCATATAAGGTGACATATGCTGCCTCTTTGGTAGTCCAGTGCATGAGAGATCTTAGGGGTCCAGGTTAGTTGAGATTGCTGGTCCTCTGACAGGTTCACCCTTCTTCTCAGCTTCTTCCAGCTTTTCCCTAATGCAACCAAAGGAGTCACCAGCTTCTGTTCATTGCTTTGGTGTAAATATCTGCATGTGACTCTTTCAGCTGACTCTTTCAGCTCTTGTTGAGCCTCTCAGAGGACAGCCATGCTAAGCTCCAGTCTGAAAGCACACCATAGCATCAGTAATAGTGTCAGGCCTTGGGGCCTCCCCTTGAGCTACATCCCAATTTGTGCCTGTCACTGGACTTCTATTTTTCTCAGGTTCTTCTCCATTTTTGTTCTTGCAGTTCTTTTAGACAAGAAGAATTCTGACTCAGAGTTTTTGACTGTGGGATGGCAACCCCATCCCTTCACTTGATGCCTTGTCTTTCTACTACAGGCGGGCTCTACAAGTTCCCTCTCCCCACTCTAGGGCATTTCATCTAAGGTACTTCCCTTTGAGTCCTGACAGTCTCTCACATTCAAGGTCTGTGGTACATGCTAGTGTGTCCCCCCCATCTCTCATATGCCCCAAGTTCATATTTATATTCTTTCTTCTGGCCTTCAGGGTTTCACTCCCATCTCTCTCCTACCATACCTGATCATGTTCCCATTTTCCCCTCCTTTTCCCCTCTCCCACCAAGGTCCCTCCCTCATTCTGCCTCTCATAATTCTTCTTTCTCTCAATTGGCATTGAAGCATCTTCAGTTGGGCCCTTCAGCTTATTAACGAGGATTGTATTCTGAATGTTCTGTATCTCTTTGGCTAATAAACACTTAGTGAGTACACACCATGCACGCCCTTTTAGGTCTGAGTTACCTCACTCAGGATATTTTCTAGTTCCATAATTTTCCAGCAAAACTCATAATGTCCTCATTCTTAATAGTTAAATAGAACTACATGAAATGTCCAACATTGGGGAGAGCGAACTTGTGGAATCCACCTCCAGTAGAAAGAAATTGGAGGAATGGGTTTGCCATCCCACAGTCAAAAACACTGACCCAGGATTGTTCCTGTATAAAAGAAATGCAGAAACAAAAACGGAGAAAAGACTGAGGAAAAGGAGGTTCAGTGACCATCACAAATTGGGATCCATCTCAAGGGGAGGCTCCAAACCTGACGCTATTATTGATGCTATGGTATGATAACAGACAGGAACCAAGCATGACTGTCCTCTGAGAGGCCCAACAAACAGCTGACAGAGGCAGATGCAGATACTTACACTCAATGTATTGAAGGTTGGGAACCTAGACTTGAATTGGGAAAAGGCTGGAGGAAGCTGAGGAGGATGGCAACCCCATACTAAGCAGGACCCCTGAGATCTCTCAGGTGCTGAGCCACCAATCAGGCAGCATACACTAACCAGTATGAGGACCAGACACAAATACAGCAGAGGACTACCTGGTCTGGCCACAGTAAGAGAAGACAAATCTTAGCATTGAGAGACTTAAGGCCCCAGGGAGTGGAGAGGCCTCATGAGGTATGGGGTGTGTGGAGGGGGTGTGGGGAAATACTCTTGGAGACAAGGCAGAGGAGGAATGGGATGTGGAACTGTGGGAGGCTGGACTGGGAGGGCATAAAAACTGGACTATAACAAAATAAAAGTAATAATAAAAAAGAATAGGTAAATTACATAGCAATTTCATTGGGGAAATCCTTTTGGAGACAGAGCAGAGGAGGAATGGGATGTGGAACAGTGGGAGGCTGGTCTGGGAGGGCATAACAACTGATTATAAAAAAATAAAATAATAATAATAAAGTAGATAGATTACATAGTGATTTCATGGGCTAAGACAGGAACATTAAGTTATCACAAGTTTCTGCCATTCTTTACTGAAAAAATAAGCTACATATTGATTATGAGATGATAAATAGCAATAGACCTTTATTCTAGCACTACATATTTATTATTTAGCTTTATGAGTTTTGTCTTAATTTCTAATTAATATTAACCAAATGTAAAATGTAAAACATAAAGAAATAAAAATAAAATTGAATTTTACAAAACTGATTATTCACTTTTAGACGTTAAATCCAAAACTTAAGGAAAAATAAAAATCAGTATGAATATATGCAAATATTTCAAAATCAAAATCTGATCACATTCATTTCATGATTTCTAGACTATGGATGTTAAATATGAAATGGATTCATTTTATTTTATTAAATAGGGCTTCAACTACACAGTTTTAAAATAAAAATGTTTGAGTTCAATAAAATACACATTTAATTTATTATGTTAAGTTAAATTTAACAGTAATCCAGTAATTCAATAAAGATATATCTAATAATTTTGATATATATATACACATATATGTGTGTATGTGTATGTATGTATGATGTATATGTATAATACATGTATATGTAAGTGTACATGTATATGTACATGTTCATGTACATGTATGTATATATGTATATATGAGGGAATGTGTGAAAAATTTGCATCATGTACTATTTTAAAAGATATTTAATGTAGTACAAAGTTTCCCTTTTTGTTTTCATGTATTTAAAGTACATTACAGAATTGTGTATATTAACCTTCTAAGTGAAAACAAACAATAGCTGACCCTAATTTACATTTTCAACCTCTTTACACAAAGACTCTCAGCTTTGGGTTCAGAAATTTTCCTTGACTTATTCTCCATCCAAAGCTCTTCTGTGCAGCCCCTTGAGTTATATAAGTGTTTAGCTCTGACCCCTGCTACCGGGACATCAAGCTTTACATGTCACAGAAACAACAATGAAGGCATTATATTTGAATTTAAAAATTCACTTGTAGAAAAGGTAGAAAGTTCCAGATGATAGTTAACTATAGTATATTAGTGTGGTAATAATTGTAAGTATTCATGGATGGGATTATATCAGATCACAATCTCTAGAATAGTTAATTCCTGTGCAATAAATAATAACTTCTAATGAGATTAATATTTGCCTTGGATCTTTTGTTTGTTTTTTAGTATGGAATAGAGTTTATTCAGGGAATAGGGAAGGGAGTAAAGTGAATAGTGGAGGCAGAGAGAGAGGCAGAAAAAGGAGAGTGTAGAGAAGTAGAGGCTGGCCGTGACCACATGGAGGAGGGGAAAGGGAATGGGGAGAGAAGTGGAGCAAGGGAGCAAAAGGCAAGAGAATAAGAAAGTAAGAGGCCTTGGATCTTTTAAGATAAATTAGTATGAATCACAGATGTCTGCAAAATATATTGAATTTTCATATGTAAATAATTTCATAAATAAGGAAAAGGTATTAGAAAATACATCAGTGGATATAGTTAGTTGTAAACATCAATTGAAATTGATCAAAGGTTTTATTTTCTTTTGAATATAATAGACTTTGCAAAGAAACTTACAAGTTCCTTCTACCCAATGTAGGGTATTTTATCTAAGGCCCCTCTCTTTGAGTCCTGTGCCCACCTTCAGCAGGATGATGGCATCAAGTGAGGTATGGGGTTGCCATCCCACATTCAAACTCTGACCCATAATTGTTCCTGTCTGAAAGAACTTCAGGGGAAAAATGGAGAAGAGCCTGAGGAAAAAGAGGTCCAGTGACAAGCCCAAATTAGGATTCATCTCAAGGGAGGCCCCAAGGCCTGACACTATTATGGAGGCTATGGAGAGCTCATAAAAAGGGACTTATGACTGCCCTCCAAAAGACCCAACAGGTAGCTGAAAGTCAGATGCAGATATTTGTACCCAATCAATGGACAGTAGCTGCTGACCTCTGTGGTTGAATTAGGGGAAAGCTAGAAGAAGCTGAGGAGGATGACCCTGTTGGAGGACCAGCAATCTCAATTAACCTGGACCCCTGAAATGTCTCAGATACTGGAACACTAACTAGGCAGCATACACCAGCTGATATGAGGCCTCCAACATGTATACAGCAGAGGACTATTGGTTCTGGGGTTAGTCAGATAAGATGCACCTAACCCTCAAGAGACTGGAGGCCCCAGGGAGTTTAGAGGTCTAGTGGGGTGGGGGTGGAGGGTGGAGACATCCTTGTGGAGACAGCGGGACAGGGAGGAGGTATGGGATGTGGAACAGACAGAGGGTAGACCAAGAGGGAAGTAAAATATGGAGTTTGAAAGAAAGAAAGAAAGAAAGAAAGAAAGAAAGAAAGAAAGAAAGAAAGAAAGAAAGAAAGAAAGAAAGAGAAAGAGAGAGAGAGAGAGAAAGAAAGAAAGAAAGAAAGAAAGAAAGAAAGAAAGAAGGAGAGAAAGAGAGAAAGAAAGGAAATTATACTGTCCTTATTGGGATGCCTATCTATCCCAATTATAGTACTATTAGAGATACATTTAAATTGTAGTCATTGGGAGGGAGTGTCTCTCCATACATACTATATATAATACTATTATAGATATATTAAACTGTCATCACTGGGGGAGAATGTCTATACCAATATTATAATACTATTATACATGCATTTAAAACTGCAGTTCTTGGAAGAACTGTCCATAGCAATTATAATACTATTATAGATATATTTCCTTCTCATATTGGCAAACTTTCATACTAATTTATCTCTACTATTTACTATTACTCCATGAATAGGTGATTTCTGGGTTTGCTAAATGTTCTAGGATTGACTCTGTTACTTAAAAACAGAAAACAACATAGACTCTTGCATTCTCACCTATGTAACCAGTGTCTTTGTGTTACAAGTGATTTTTAAATACTAGATGAAATTTAAAAGTCATGTTCAGGGAAAAGAACAGTATAGTACATAAAGTTATTCTAAGACATGCTTATGTAGAACATGCTATGCTAAATTCTGAAAAACGTCTTAAACCAATGTACAAAGTAAATATAATTTGGATAGCATTTAGAAAAAAAATCAACTTCTAAAAATCCATAAGAATGAAATGAACATTTAATATTGAAAATCAAAATCAAAGCTGTTTTTTTATTTTTTAAGTGTTTGGAAAAATATATTCAATTACTTGAAAATTCATCCCAGTAAGAAAGGAATCCATGTTCAAGTACGTTTGCTACGAAGATGTAATAGTTTAAGAATAATGTAAAAGTAGGAAGGTCCAAGAATAAAAATAAATAAATAAACAAAACTATCTTTTAATTAAAAATATCAGTGAAATTGCACTTCAGGAATTCATCGCATATCTTGCTAATATTAAACAAGAGCATCTGCTGCTGTAATAGCCAACACATATTTGTCTCAAAGTGTTCAACTCTTGCTGAATGTTATATAAATTTTATTACCTCATCTGTATAAGGCTATTTTATGAATTTCTATAATTTACACTTACATTACCAAGGAAAAGAAACTGTATTGATTACTATAAGTAAATGATATTTCAGGAGGGTAACTACAGGCAGGTTGATTTATGCACCTAATACATGGAGGTAATATTCAGTCTTAACTTTTCATTCTAAACCTTAGGCCTTTCATCTACTGCCATTACCTCTTGATCCCAGAATGGCACACCTTGGAATTATCTTGTCCCCAAACATGGTGAAATCCTGGCTACAACCTAAATCAATAATGCACTTTACTTATGTATATAACAAGCCAAATATATTTGAATTTAAAGTATTCACAGAGTAATAATATAGGTGATGGTAATACAGTATTGCACATTGACAGCTCTTACCATTTAGAATTCTAAAAGCCTTGGATAGATTAACTTACATTCACATTAGGTGCATAATTTACTATTCTTGTCTACATTATGTGATGAGCATGCAGACATAGGATAATTTACATGATCACATTTAAACAGACATAAGCATCCACAGCCATTGAGAAGCTTGCTGGCTTTAAAATGTTGCCAGGAGATATTATACTGTCTTATCCTGCATTCTTTTAGTGAATACTTAGGTATCCTCCTTGTAAAAGACACGTTCTAAATATAGTTCAGTACTGTCCACTGTTGACCTAATTATAATAATTGTATTCTTATATTTCCCCCTATATTTCCTTGTTTGTCTGTTTTATATTTCCTTGTTTGTCTGTTGGTTTTTCAACCAGCCAAGAAGCCAAACAATTACTTTCTTTGCTAGAGGTGAAGAATTAGACAGGGAAGAAAACAGATTTGCCTTAAAAACATCTCTTTCTCAGCTATGATTTATAGAATCAAAAGAAGCACTAAGGAAGAAAGAATATACATCATAAATAGAGAAGACGCGAACTTCAGTAGCATGTCAGCACATGGAGTTTAAACTCAGAAGCATGAGAAATGAATTTTGAAAATCCTTCAAAAATATATATTAAGAAAGTGGCAAAAAGAACTCAGTTGGTGATTGGATGGAGGAAAATGCTTACAAAGTACAACACTGTAGAAATTTGTGTTTATAAGTGTTGACCAAAATCATTACGTTTAAAATTAATGTACAAATAGCTTAAACCATCCAAGTAGCAAAATTGTCATTGGTGACTTATACAGTGTATTTTTTTTCTGGTCATGTGAGTTCAAGAGCCAAGTCAAAATTGCATCAATCTGGAGAAAATAAAGTTTTAGCATTCCAAAGTGCCATTCATACCCACTCTACATAACGCTTAACTGAACTGTGGTTCTAATGTGAACATACACTAATTAATTCTATAATAATTGCTTAAAATGTTACATATAAAGGCCAAGAACATTTTATTAAATTTTGATGGTGAAAAACAATATCCTTAATCTATAAAAGTTACATTAATACACAGTAGGCTTGGCAAAACTATAGACAGTGTCATGGGTTTTGCAGAGCAAAGTGAATCTCTGTGGTTAAACACATTAACAGGGGTACTAGTTTATTCAAATAAAATGATATTACTTACATGTTAACATCTAGAATTCATTCACAGTGCTGTTTCCTACAACATAAAACACCAGGAGCTTATGCAAAGCTAGAAATTAATCTGTTTGAAAATTAGCAGTTGTAGGGCCTACAGATATATGTTAGTTAGTTGAGGGCTTAGTTTATACTCACAAGTTCCAAGTTCAAGCCACAGAATCTCATCAAATAGGCACAATGATGCTCATTTTGAATTTGAACATTTGTGTTGTGAGAAAAGAGATTTAGAGGTTACACCTGTCCTTTGTTACATGACAACTTCTAAGCTGTTCTTAGCTCCATAAGACCTTCCTTCTATCTAAATAGCACTTTTAAAAAGTAGAAATGAAAACTTTTAGTTTTTTTCTCAGTCAACTTATAATTTCTGACGAAATCCAAATAAAAATGGCATTAACTTTCTCAAACTTTATAAAATCTTGTCTTGTACTAAGACATTCTAATCACACATTTGTCATCAAAATCTGATTTATTTTACAAATGAGAATGAATAGGCTAGTAACAAATTAGAATAACATTCATACTAACAATTTTGTAGAGATCCATTTTCATAGAATATTGCAAAGTGTTATTTAAAGTTCCTACTACCCTTCAGAATAGTGTACTTACTCAATAGAAAGGGTTGTTGAATAAGGCCAACTCAATATTCATCAAGACTTCATAGAATAATAATGTTGGCTACTTCAATCTGCTCTGCTTAGATAGATGTGAAATTATTACATTGTGCAATTCACAATTTAATAATGCAGTTTGATTAGCATTTTCTTTTAATTTTAAATTGCGTTCATTTTCTAAGACAAAATATACTAAACTGAAGAGAAGAAATTTTTACTGAAATTAGATTCTGTGGCATAATGACTTCTTGATGATTTTAAAGCTAAGAAGCCCTAAATAGACACCCTATCTGGGTATATATTAACGAACTGTCTTAGGATGACTGTAGCTATGATGAAGCAACATGACCAAAGAAATTTGTAGAGGGAGGTTTATTTTACTTACAATTCCAAATAGCTGTTCATGATCAAAGGAAGTTGGGGCAGGAAACCAAACACGGAAGACAATGCAGAGGTCATAAAGTCAGCTGCTTACGGGCTAGCTCTCATGGTTTTTCTCATTTTCTATTCTTATAAAATCCAGTACCACCAGCCCAGGGATGGCACCACCAATTAGGGGCTGGGATCTTCCCCCTGGCCCCCATCAATCGCTAACTAAGAAAATGCCTTACAGCTGGACTTATGGTGGCAATTTTCTTAATAGAGTTTTCCTCATTCCATATGACTCCAGCATGTATCAAGTTGACATAAAACAAATTAAGATGACAACCACTTTTATAATACATCCATGGACTTCATAACTTCACTAAAAATATCTAATGCTTATTTTTATGTAGCACATAAAAAGTCTAACAGTTACCTGCATAAAACCTATTTATTGCTTAAATATTAAGTTGTACATACTATAAGTTATAGAATCCCCTAAATTTTGCACGAATATTGCCTACTTTTTTTTTTACTGTTTATTTATTTTATGTATGAGTACTCATTCTGCATGTACTCCTGCATGCCAGAAGAGGACATCAGATCTCCTTATAGATTGTTGTGAGCCACCCTGTGGCTACTAGGATTTCTTTAGGACTTCTAGAAGAGAAGCCAGTGCTCTTTACCGCTGAGGCATCACTCTAATCCCCTTTTCAAATTATTTTTTACAGATTAAGTTAAAGTAAAATCTAGCAACTACTGTTGAAAAATGTGTCAAGAATGTTAAAAAGACTTTACATATGAAAAGTAAATTGAAATAGTAAATTAATAATTGAAACTATGGGTAAAGACATAATCAACTCACACATTTTTAAAAATAACACACTTAAATTTAAAAATATATTAGGGACTATATATAACTTTATACAGATAACCAGCTAAATTTATGTTAGTTTAGATCTTATTAAAGTAAATAATACATTCATGAAGAAAATGGTTTAATATTAGGGCAGTTGTAGAAATACATTTTATGAAGCTGTGATATGTCTAGAAATAATAGTATGTTGTGATTGAAAATAAAAACTTAGATCTCAATTTTTTTATGCTTTCTTCACCAAAAACCAGCTTTAGTGAGCTCTGTAAGATCTGTTATATCAATACACAACTCTTTTGCCTTCATAAGCCTTCATAAGCCTTGCAAATGGCATTAGATATTTAAAGTTAAAGTCTGCTTACTATATTAAATTTGAAGTCTTAAACTCAAATCTTCACTGATATATATCATGTATAAGATATCTCTCATGAGAGAGAGAGAGAGGGGGAGAGAGAGAGAGAGAGAGAGAG